>NW_005871518.1:284716-307216 GCF_000147115.1 Myotis lucifugus
AACCGAGCATTCCAACGCCTCCGGCCCAGCCATCCCACGCCGAGCTCGGTGCACCTGGGCCCAGGAGACATGTACAGGGAGGCTCAGCGCAGCAGTGTTCATAAAAGTAAACATAAAGACATCGAAACCTGGGAACAACCCAAATGCCCAATGCTGGAAGAATGGCTAAATAAATTGTGGTAAAACTCACACTATAGAATGATGTAGGGCAATGAAAAACGAATGAACTGCGGCTCCGCACGATAACTTGGTTAAAGCCTGGTAACATAAAATAGAGTGGAAAAGCAAGTCTCAGAGGCTACATATCATTTGATACCTTGCTTATAACCACCAGAAAGAAGGCAAGCTAAACGATAATTGTTTAGGCATGCATCACGTGCTAAAACTAAGGAAAGAAGGAAGGGGTTAGGGGAGGGAGGGAGGGAGAGAAATTATCTAAAGGGCAGGATGCAAGGGTTAAGGAAGAGTACGCTAGTTCTAATTTGTGTTGAATAGTGGATTCATGGTTGCTTATTACATTACTAAACCAAAAATAAATGCAACAGTCAGTAAAAGTGGGTCATGATGAAACAGTGTGTCATGAACAAAAGTTTCTAATACAGTCTGCGCTCTGCGAGACACAAAAAAGTGCGGAACCCCCTTGGAGATGCCTTTTAAGACCTTCCTCTAGCCCTCCCAGGGTCCTCGCGATGCCCCCAGGTCCCACACTAACCCTTTACTATTGACACCTCCCTCCTACCATCACCCCATCACTTCCTGGGGCATCTGTCTGAGCTCAGCCTGGAGGGGGTGCTAGAAAGCAGGGCCATGAGAGGGGTCCCCTAGGATGAGGGGCCAGTGCTGGATTCATCACTGTGTCCCAGACCCCAGCACACAAGAGCTGCTGGACATTGAGCAAAGAGTGGATGGAGGATGGCTGTTTCTGTGTCTGCTTTTGGATCTTGCCCTCCTCCTGCTCTTAGCAACTTCCTGAGCTCCCTGCTGCACCTCTCTGCCCACACTGGGGATGGGAGAACTTACTGTTTAAGATCTACGGCCTCAGAAATCATAGAATTTCCGCCACCCCTGGTTGCTGCCCCAGACTCACCAACAGCTCTTCTTCTGTTCATTCATTCACTCCATTACTGTGTGCCAGGCACGGTCCTAGACACTGAGAACATAGCAGGGAGAAGAAGGAACAAACAACCTTGCCCTTGTGGTACTCGTCTTCGTGGTGGGAGGAGGGCGGGCAGGGTGACAGACAATAAGAGATACACATGAACAAGGCCTAGTGTGGTATACAGTGGTGATGCATCTTAGGTGGGAGTAAGTTTTACATAGAGTTCAGGAAAGGACTTGTTGAGAAGGTGGCGTATGAGTGACATCTGAGGGAGGTGAGAGAGTGAACTATGGGAAAAGGAGGAGGGAGGGAAGAGCCTGTAGGGTAGAGGTAACAGCCAGTGCAAAGGCCTGAGGTGGGCGCTCCTGGACAGAGGAGAGCTGGGTAGAGGAGAAGGAGGTGATGTGAGGCCAAGGCTAGGGGACAGGTAAGGAGGCTAAGGTGACATCCTGGTGGGAGTCAGTGGTGAACGGGGCCAGGATGGTGGCGGTGGAGGTGGTGAGAAGTGGTCAGGTACACTTTGAAGGGACTGTGCATCCAGGGTGGCTGTGATGTGGGGGGTAAGCGAGGGGCCACCAATCACACAGGGTTTTGTTCTGAGTCATCTGGAAGGATGGCGCTGTCATATACTGTGTGGCCCACGACAGAGTCTGGCCCATAGGCTATGTTGGATGAATGTACAAATGAATGAACGAATTCACAAAGAACAAGAGGGTGTCGGTGTGCTGGTCTGACACAGAATGCCCTGTGTGAACAAAGGGGAGGAGCTAAGAAACGTGTCCCATAACTCCAGATGCATTTTCAGAAGGGTCATCTGGAGACTGGCCCATCTACCACAGGGGACGAGTGGCAACTGACCAGGAGGGACATCCAGGGCAGGCGGCAAGGGTAGGTTGGGTTCAGGCTGCTCTTTCTGCCACCACCTTCCCTAGCAGCTGCTTGTCAGCCTCCGGGAGGGGACTGAGGTCTCTGGCTTTTGGGCAGACAGCACCCCACTTGCCAGGGGTCTTCTGGGGCCTCCCTGCCTTCTCTTTCAGAAGGTTTGGTCCAGCCCAGTTGTTTTCAAAGATTCTGTTTTAAAGTCCTGGGACCCTCTAGCAGCGGTTCTCAACCTGTGGGTTGCAACCCCTGAAAATACACCCTGCATATCAGATATTTACATCACGATTCATAACAGTAGCAACATTGCAATTATGAAGTAGCAACGAAAATAATTTTATGGTTGGGGGTCACCACAACATGAGGAACTGTATTAAAGGATCGCGGCATTAGGAAGGTTGAGAACCACTGCAAAACCTCCACTCAAGTAGGGAGGGAGGTCGGGGAAGCCCCCTGTGCATGGGACCCTCAGCCGCACAGAGTCCAGTTGGCAAACGCCAGTGTCCCCACCTAGGTCCCACCCAGGAGATTCTGAGTCCACGGCTCTTTGCTAAGGTCTGTGATTTGGGCAAAGAGCCCGCCCTCTCCTCATGTAAAAATAAGCATTGTGCCAGCACCTTGTTTGTAGATGAGGATTCAACAAGACAGAGCACTTAGAGCTGGGAATGTTCTCTGTTGTAACTATCAAAGGCTTCTCCAGGTGGAACCAGGTTTGGGGACAAGTAGCTGGAGGTCACCGCCACCCTGAGGATGCCATTGTTGCAGGATTTCACTGAGCTCTTCCACCATCCTGTCTGTTTTCAAGCACTTCCCACGCAGCTGCGACTGTCTGGCTCCTTCCCCCCCGCAGCCCCCACCTCTCACCTGCCCTTCTCTCCTCTCCCTGCCCCCACCCTGGAGAAGGCTGCAGCCATTCTGCACAGCGTCACCCATGAGACTAGCAGGTGCTGTGGGGACAATGGGCTTCTGGCAAGCCTCCCCCTTCCCGCAGCCTCTCAGAAATTGGGGGCAGCTTCTGAAGACGCTGTTTTGGCCCAGGCACCATCAGCCCAAACACAAGCATTTTCTATGGCTGCTGGGAAGGCGACAATTGTTTCCATTTAGCAAATGTTTGCTGCCAGCTCAGTGTTTTCTCTTGGAAGCCAACGTTTGGTTGAGAAGACAATGCCAAGCTAAATATTTTCTCTGCATAAAAATCCCTTTAATTTTTTAATCATTTGGCAAACATCTCCTCCCTCCCGCCCCTCACCCTTCTGTTCCTCTTCTCCCCCTCGCTCTGACTCTCGCTGGGTCTCTGCGACACCCAACATCTGGGCGGGAAGGGAAAGGCTCGGTGGGCTGCACAAATGTCTCTAGACCCACAGATGGTGGGCTTTGTGCAGACACACATCCGGCTGGTGAACGAACATTGCTTTTTATCTGGAATGTTGAGGTTGATGCAGACATGGCCTTTTCAGCCTCCGCCCTACCCTAGTCCATTCTAGCTGCTATTAGACACTGGTTAAGAGAGGCCAAGCAGACAGTGATGAGGGGCCCCTGTGCCACCACGAGGGCCAGGGGGTAAGCGTAGTTCTCCATCACTCTATAGCTGATGGCGGAAGCAGCTGTGAGTCAGCCAACCTTTCTTGCCTTCTGAGTACCCCCTGAGGAAGATGCCCCCAGCTCATTCTCAGTGCCAAGGTCCAAGGGTTCCCATGGATCCAGGAGGGAGAGTTCCCTGCTCCAGGTCCTGCCAGGCCTCCTTCCTGACAGCACCAGGGCGTAGGGCTGGACCACTGTCTCCCTCCTGAAGTTGCCCTCCCTTCATACGATCTGCATCAGGCCTCCTCCCCACTCCCTTTGGAAGCGAATGCCTGCCTGGAACACCTCACTTTGGACTTGACCCAGGCCCCTCTCCCTGGAAACTTAAATTTCCAGACCACAACCCAGAGGGTGAAGCATATCTGGGCAGGACTTGTCGAATAAATGGATAAACGGATAAACAAGTCAATGAATGAATGGGTGGATGAGTTAGTGGACATGTGAGCCAGTGAATGGGTGAGCGAGCAAGTGCCCGAACGTGTGAGAGACTAAGTAAATAAATGGACTCATCCCTGCGTCTGAGCCCAAGGGCACAGCGTGCGCGCTGACATTGGAGGTGAGTCTGACAAATGTGAAATTATGTGGAACGCGTCTCCATGGAGCACCTCGCTGGTAAAGGCCAATCGTGTTATTCCTCGTCGATGATAAAAGCTCTGCCATCCACAGGAAGAGCTCCAGCTTTGGAACCTGGGTTTCATTTCTGGCTTTGCCATTCCTTGGCTTGTGGCCTTGAGTAAGTTGCTTCATTTCTCTGAGACTTGATTTCCTCATCTGAAAAATGGGGTGCCTATTTTTGGGGTTGTTTGGAGCATTTGGGGATTTGTACACAAGGCACTTGCTAAGTGTTAGTGCTTCTCTCCCTAAAGGAGGGTGAGGTTTCCAAGTCAATGGGAAGCATCACCTTTGGGGCCAGACCAGGAGTGGCTGGCAGCACCGAGGGTGAAGGCCACCGTTGGGCTCCAAGGGAACGTCCCTGCTCTCTGTGGAAGGACATCTTGGTACGAGGACCTCAGCAGGAACATGGATATACCCAGAGGGGCCCACCAGATTCCTCCGTCTTCCCATCCCTGTCCTAACTCCTGGTGAGTGTTTGACATCACACAGACCAGACCAGGCTGGGTGGATTCAGGAAAAATCCTTCTGGGTATGAAGGAGGGAACTTTCTACATAGAGTCACGGAATACTAGCAGGAGCGGGTCAGAGAGAATGTTCCCTGGGGCTGAGCATATAATCACCAAGGTCAACAGTGGGTGAACCAAAGATCAGGCCATGATGGAGAGCCAGGGTGATGCTGATGAGGTGCTTATGGCTTGTGGCGTTGGCCAAGTTATTTAACCTGTGTGCCTGTTTCCTCATCTGTATCATGACAATAATAGCATCTATTCCGAAGCTTGGAACCAAGCCTGGCAGTGAATGAGCAACATGTAAATGTTAGCTACTGTGGTAGACTGGATCCTGATCCTCAACTATTCGTTCCCCTTTCTTGCAAGAGGAATGTACAACCTCTCCTCACTGACTTTGGCCATGTGACTTCCTTTGACCAACGGAATACAGGCCGGTGGGACAATGTTCTAGTTCCCAGAGGAGCTTTTATGAGCATCCTTCGCGTGTTTTCTTCCTCCTGCCTCCATCACCAGAATAGCATAGTCTGGATAACGGTTGCTTCTCCAGCTGAGGACCTGGGACGAAAAGATTAAGTGGATCCTCGTCAAGTCTGGCCAAGTGCAGATGAGCTGCAGTCCTCGTGTAATGAAAGCAAGAAACAAATATTTGTTAGTATGAGCCATGAGATCCTGGCGTTACCTCTGCAGCAAACGCTCACTAACACAGCTATTATTGCTATCATTATCTCCATTTTACAGGTGAGGAAACTGAGGCACTCTGAGGACTTAAGTGACTTGCTGGTGGTTATGAGGTCATTAAGGGGCAAAGACGGAATTCAAACCCAGAGTCTTTCATTCAACAATTAGCAGCAAGCACTGAAAAGATAGCGAGAGCCCCTGCTCTCAGGGAGCTTACATTGGACAGAAATAAAGAAATACAAGTCGACCAGTAAATAAACAGGAAAATTTCAGGCAGCACTTTGTAAATTTCAGGAAAATTACATGGTTTGAAGGAAATAAACTACAGTGATGTGACCAAGACTGAGGAATTGGTGAGGGACTAACTTAGAAAGGATAGTCAGAGAGGACCCCCTAAGAGGTAACATTTGCACTGAGATGTCAAGGATGAGAGGGAGCCAGCCTTGGAAGGAGATAGGAGGACGCCACAAGCAGAGGGAAGAGTCAGTGCAAACCCAGAGTCTGGAATAAACATGGGAGTGTTCCGGGAACAGAGAGGCCGAGAGTGCAGAGTGAGAAAGGCAGGGGAACATCGCTTTGTCATCTGCCCCAAGTAAGGAGTCTGCACTGTATTCTGAGTGCACGGAGGAGTTTACGGTGAGGGGAGATGTCTTTGGTTTGTATTTTAGAATTATTGTTATTTTGTATGGGATTGCAGGAAGCCCGCTGGAGACTGGGCAGCAGTGTAGGAGGGAAAGGGCAGCTCGGCCCCGAGGTGGAAATAAGCAAAGCCAACGGACTTGAGACATATTTTAGAAGGAGACACATGTTCATTAGAGCTGGGAATGAGGTAATGACTCAAGGATGACCTTTATGTGATCTTGGGTGGGGATGGTATCGGATTCTGACCTGGGGAAAGCTGGACTTGTGCATAGACGGCGGGGGTTCTGGAGCGGGGAGAAGGAGTTCTGCATTAGATGTGCTCACCGTGGGAGGCCTCTTCCCCATCCAGGGGCTGTTCTGGGCGCAGTGCATAAATTCGGGCTTCTTAGGTACATAGGTGTGATTTAAAGGGACAGGATGCAATCACCGAGAACGTGACGCTGAGTCCTGGGCACCATGGCATCTGGAGTTCCAACGGATTTGAGATATATTCTAGAAGGAGAGGCCACATGTTCAAGGAGCCAATAAAACAGCCCGAGGAGGAGTTAGCAACGTACCTCCATCCAATACCAGAGGTGGAGCTCATTAGTAAAAGTTTCCGTGACCCTGGAAGCCTGAGACCACACCGTCTGATGGGATAACCATGCGCCACAGGTGGCTACTGAGCACCTGAAATGGGGCAGGTCCGCGTTGACATGCGCTGTCAGTGTAAATAAGACTCACCCAGTTCCAAAGATGTAGCATGAAAAACGGAATGTGAAATATCACATTAGTAATTTTGATATTGATCACACGTTGAAATGACAATACTTCAGATATATAGTGATGTAATCAATTTTACCTGTTTCTTTTACTTTTAAAAGTTTAGAAAGTCTCAATTTATGATGGGGCTCACCGTTGTGACTTGTTCTGTCTTCCTAGTATTGAGCAGCGTTATCTTAGAAGGACGACAATAGGGTGTCTCCCCACATAATGATGTAATTGCTGAAGCACTGCCCAGAGCTGTCTTCCAGTCCTCCAGGGTCCCTGTGAATCCCCAACCAGGAGTAAGTGTCAAATTTATCTGGGAAGGTTCGACTGACAAGTTCTCACTCCAGCCCACCCGGACCTGCTTTTGCCTAGAAACCACATGCAATTTTCATCAGGAAAAAAATGCACACAACACGAAACTAAAGAAAGGAGCAAAATTTCCCTGACGCACTGCCAAGCGACTGTTCCGTTTCCCACAACTCCCTGCAGTTTCTTCAAACACAAAGACGTTTGCCACATGGTCAATGAAAGAAAGCATTCGGAAAAGTGTGAACAGACCATGCATGGTGTTAGGAACTTGGGGAGCCAGGAGATTTCCCTGTTCCCCACAGTGGCCTGGGAATCTGTGCCCATCTCCCTAGCTCAGTGGTAGGCAAACTGTGGCTCGGCAAACCGCGACTCGCGAGCCACATGATTGTGGCTCTTCCACAAAATACTGGCTCTTCCATAAAATACCGACTTCTGCGCATGGGCCATGAAGTTTCAATCGCACTGTACGTGCGTGCCCGCACGTGGTATTTTGTGGAAGAGCCACACTCAAGGGGCCAAAGAGCTGCATGTGGCTCGTGAGCCGCAGTTTGCCGACCACTGCCCTAGCTGAGAGCTCCCTGGGGAGGGGTCCCTGATCACATACCTATAAACTCACAGCCCCTTAGAACCCTGAGCTCACAGGAATTGCCACTGAGGGTCTGTGTGGGTCCCGGGGACACCGTGGGGCTTGAGCAATTACCATTTCTCCATCGTGGAGGGAATTTGGGCTCAGCAGGGTCAGGTGGTTTTTGGAAAGTGTATCTTCCCCTGCCTGCACACAGCCCAGACTGGCCATGTCATTGCCTGAGGCCATGAAACAAGGTGGACCTTAGTAGAGCAAGGAGGGCCCTGGGGTACTCAGCAGAGTTAGGCCTGAAGGAAGCTCAGAAAAGAGAGTGCATTCATCCATCCATTCATTCACGCCTTCGTTCATTCACTCACAAAAGCATAACTGAGTACCTTCCACAAGCAGGGCACTGCACTTGGTGTGGGGAACACTATGGTGAGTGCACTGAATCTGGTGTCTGGCCTCATGGGCTTTCAGACCAGTGGGGAAGACACTAAACAATGTGTGAATGCATTTATCGTTACAACTGCAGGTGCTATGAAGGGCAGGGATATGATGTCAGGAAATCCCCAGCAGAGACATTTGAGCTAAGCTGGGAGACCAGGAAAGCCTTCCTTGAGGAAATGGCATTTGAGCTGAGATCTGAAGGGGGACTTGGGGTAAACTGCACAAAAGAGAAACAGAGCATGCCACACAGAGAAAACAGCATATGCAAAGGCCCTGTGGCAAAGGGAGCAGAGTGAATTGGAAGAATGGAGAAGAGAGTAGCTAGAACAGAGACCATTAAGGAAAGCATGGGAGGAGATGGGTCTGGAGAAGAAGGCAGGGGCCAGACCATCGGGGGACTCCTGGAGACATCAGAGTCAGGCTGGGAGGCAGGGCTGAGACTGTGAAGCCAGAGGCTGGAAAGAGCAGGAGACGTGTTCATTGCCAAGAGAGCAGGTACATGGTGACATGATTGAAGCAATGCTAGAGGATGGTACTGAACCTCAAGTCAACCAGAGTCAACCTTCAGCCACCTGGAGCCCATTAGACCTTACCTCACACCCCCAAGGTAAATTTTGCTTGGCGGGATCATCATGAAGATTCAATGAATTAATGCCTAGGATGCACTTAGAGTGCTTGCACATGGCAAGAAAACACATTATAGTTATGATTAGTTTATTATTGACTAGTGACCCAGCGTGTGAAATTGTGTGGCCCCGCCCACCCGCCTGCACCCCACCCACCTGCCCATCGCATCTGCCTTGACACCCTACCTCTCCACCCAGAGCTCCAGCATGCCTGACCCCGCCCCCAACCCCTCCAGCCTTCTCTGGCTGCTTCAAGCCCTGCCCTTTGTCCCGAGTGTCACCTGGGGCTGGTCCCGCCTCCTCCAGGCACCTCCTGCTTCCACCCCATCTCCGGAGCAAAGCAGTGGCTTCGCCCCACCATGCACACGCACAAAGCCTCCTGCTGATTGGTTCTTACGGCATGAGGGCGTCACAACTATTAGCATATTAGCTCTTTATTATATAGGATATTGTGGAAATAGAATGGGGGACCCAGGCAGAGAGCCCCGCAGCAGAGCTGAGACCTAGGGACAGAATGGTTTGGGTCCTTGGAGGACAAGGGTTGGAGAGAGGCAAAGCAGGAGTTAGGGGCAGCCTGCTGGCAGAGCACTGCCAGGCTCCATGCCCTGCCACCCTAGACTGGGGACCTCGATTCCCATCTCTTCTCCCTCCTGCCAAGCAGCTAGGTGGACACTAGTGTTTGGGCTGCTGGCTGGTGTTTGAGGGAGGTGGACAGAGGGGGCATCCTGGGCTCTCTGTCCTGGAGGCTCCCCCCTCTGACTAAGGCCCTCAGCTTTGGAGCTTGAATTGAAGAAAGAAGACCCTTGTTCCTCATGCGGAGGCCCTGGCACCAGCTTCTGAGGCCTCCTCTGTGGAATGCCATCACCCTTGCACCTCTGGGCAGAGCCTTGGAGGGATTCTGGGAGGTTAGCATCAGAGGACCACAGACCTCAGAGCTGGGAACATGGCGTCTGGAGTATTTTCAGTTTCTCAAAGATCCCACATTTTGTAAAATTATTTTTTTCAATTTCAACGGTTTGGAGTTGTTCTTAAAATGCTGCCTATGTCTAAAGAAATTTGCACAAGAGAACTTGGGGATTTGGGAGGTAATTAGTATACATGTAATATTTATTGATTTTCTCTTAATTATTAAAGTAACACCTGCCCAACCTAGAAGCTTGTAAAACACAGAAAAAGGCAAATTAAAAATAAAATTGACCTAAAATTGCTATCCACAGGCAGACACTATTAATAGTGTATGTATAGTACATCTATATTTTGAGCTCTGATTGCAACATACCAGCCATTGCCCTTGAGCTTTCCACGCATGCTCTCCATTTGTCCTCACAGTAACCCCGTAAGGTAGTGCTGTTATTACCATTTCACAGATGAGGAGAGTGAAGCTTAGAGCAGCCACACCATTTGCTCAAAGTCACTCACACTAGCTGAGAAGTAGCAAAGCTGGACTCAAACCCATGCCTGTCTGACCCTGGGCCCGCCCAAAATCCCCACTGCACCCCCACTTCTGTCTGGAGTCCCATCCCCACAGTCTTCCCCCTCTCTGCAGACACCCGCATTGTAGTTACATTTACACTCATACTGGGTGGCATCACCCAGACTGTTCTGCAGCCCACCCGTTGTCCTCTGTAAGGATCATGCATATTTTCCTTCAGGTAACATATATCCTTCTGCAAAATTATTTTTAATGTCTGAATGGTATCCTGCAGTTTAGAACTAGCAATGGTCCTCAGGCATTGGTTTCAGAAGCCTGTGGGAACATGTTGAAAATGCAATTCCCAGGCCCGACCGCACTGAAATATTCTGTGGGTGGAGCCCAGGAATCTGTGTTTTAAGAAGCTCTCCCATGATTCTGTGCAGTGGAAGTTTAAGAAGGGATCCTTTAGACTTGCTGTATTTTTCTTATCAAATACCCTGTAATGACTACATTTAGATTGTTTTCAGGTTTTGGCTATCAAATAAGCATGCTCATTTGCCCATATGGGTGAAGATCAAGAAAGTAATTTTAAAATAAAACAGCTGCCAAACCAAAACAAAACAAACAAAACCCATAAATTAATAAGTTTTTTATTAAAACAAGGAAACTAAAGAAACACAGAAGAGGTTTTGGTCAGACCTACAGAAGTACTTTCTTTCCTTGAAGTCACCTGTGGGGACAGCTCTGTCCTGTAGGCAGCCCAGGAGGTCCCCCTCCCCCTGCTCCGCTGATGAGCTCAATTTCTGGGCTTTGGAGCGTCATGGCCGAGACGGTTATGGAAGAGACAGCTGCTGTCTGGACCCACCCAGCAGGGGGAGGGCAGAGGGGCTCCAGAGCTGGGAAGATGGATCTAGAGGGCAGGCTGGCCATTCACCTCCCAGCTTGTGATTTCATTAAGCCGGGGGCCTGCTGAGAGGGCTCTGCCCCACTCCTCACTGTTGCCCTGCCAAGCGGCATGGTCGAGAGCCTGAGGCCAACCAGATTTCTGAAATAAACTTCAGGCTGTTCCCCGGGGTCTTGGAAGACACCCTCCCTCTGATGCCAAGTGGAGATCTGTCAGCGGGGCCCAGGCTATCGGAACGCCTGCCAGTTGTCATTTCCCGTCCAGCTCACTAGCCTGCCTGCTGCCAGAAAAAAGTTTCCCGGAACCTGATGGACCTGGGGAATGCCTCGGTGAAAAACAAAGAGCAGCCATCTTAATGCCTCGGCACGCATCCGTTTTCTTGCCTGTAAGATGGGATAACAATCCTGCCCCGTGAGAGAAGGGGCTGGGTGTGGGTTGTAAATGGTAAGTCTTACATACTAGAAGGGTTTTTGATTCCACTGCTGTGTTTTTTGTGATTCTGGGAACTGCTGCTGCTGGCTAGTGCGGAAAGCACAGGGAGTCGGGGACATATTGACCTGGATTTAAGTCACAACTCTTCCACTTAGTGACGGCGCCGCCCTGGGTGAGTCATGTCTCCTTTCTGAGCCTCCACCTCCCCAGTAGCGAAAGGCAGTTAGTAACATCTACTTCCCAAGGGGAGTGAGAGAACCGCGTGGGCCAGCAGGAGAGCGTGCCCAGCACGGTGCCTGGCGCACAGCAGGCTGCTCAGCGAGTGGGTGTTGAACTCTCCGTTCTTCCTGCTTTGAAGAGCTCATCCGCCTTCCTGGCTGGGAGATGGTGTGGTCAGCACTTTGCTTCGACGTCAGGCAGCTGCAAGTTCATGGTAGCCTGAGATGAGTCACTTCACCTTCCTGTGCCTCAGTTTCCTCATCTGTAAGATGGGGAAACAATAGCACCTACTTTATAGAACTCTTGAGAAAATAAAATCATGTTCTTAAAATGTGAGAGGTGGGCAGATATCATTAGTATCATTTTCCCAGATGTGGCGAAGTCTGAGTCTCTGAGCCATCAAACATCTGGAATGTGGAAATGCCAGGAGAGGCGTTGACTGCTTTTCAGTTTAGTTTGGATGTTTTGTTCAGACCGGCAAATACTTAGCACCAGCTGTGTGGCAGTCCACTTCCTCGCGCATCAGTCCTTGACCTTGGGGTCTGTGGAGATTTTACGCATGGCAGAGAGACCTTGGGACAGAAGATGAGGCAGGGCGGAGGGGCCGCGGTGAAGGTCAGAGGAAGTGGTGGCCCTTTGCCACCTTCCAGGAAGGAAGCCAACTTCCCAGCCATGTGGACGCATCTCGGAACAGTGGCTATCTCCGACAGCCCCTCTCCCACCACCGCCAGAAAAGCAAGACCTGGAGAAATTTCAGGTTAAAATCAGCCCTCAAATTCCACTGTGGTTATTCAAAGGAGAAAAAGAATGAAAATCAATGCCAACCGGGTCTCTGGTTCTGCGGAGCAGTCGCTTCTTGTTTATAACCTGAAGGGATCAATAAGAGATGCTTCTTCTGGTCCATTTTCAAAGCTCGATACCATGGATGCAATCTGGCTGACAATTATGAACAATCAGTTATCTTGTACAGTCGCTCCCACCGCCAGCCGCCCATTCAGGCAATCATGAGCTATTACCCAGGGGGGTGGGGTGGCGTGGCGAGGGGCTGGCTCCCGCAACACACTCAGCAAGGATCACTCAGATGCAAACAGGATGAGTCATGGGGTGGAGAAGTTATGAATGCTTCGATGCAGAAGCCTGGCTTCTGGAGTTTTCAGACCCATCAGCCCCAGCATAGGTTCCTAGCTCTCTGGTGTTGACAGGCGCAGGGGCCACGTGACTAGGTTAGGACTTGAGAGAGTTCAGAAAATCAAGTGCCCTGTGTTGCCATTAAGCATACAAAGGGACAGCTGTCTCCATGACACGAACATCTGAGCTGGGGGTGAAAATCTCGGGGTGCTGGGTGTCAGTGCCTGAGCTGGAGCTTAGAGCAGCCCCATGTGGGGCGGCTGAGTGCCGGGGACCTCATCCCTTGTGGGTCATGGATCGCTCTGAAAAACTGGTGCAGGCTCTTCATCCTTCCTCTAGAAAATTGCTCAGACACCCCAAGTTTTGCATATGATTTTACGGGGGTGGGGGGCCTATGAAACCTGGGATAAGAATATCAAGCCAAGGGTTTTGGAATCAGATCCATCTTCATTCCTTACCATTTGCAAACTGTGTGATCCTGGGCCAGGAACCTTAGTTCCCCAACGCGCAGTGTCCTCCGTGTCTGAGAATGGTACCAACACCAGCCTAATAGATGATCCATGTGCAGCAGTACCCATATGCCTAGCGTGTAGCAAGTGCTCAATAAACACTAACTAGTATCATAATGAACACGAATAACTATTGGTAGGAGACAGCTCTATATCCTGTACTCTCTATATACTGCATCGGATCTACCTCACAGACACATTTAAGGAAGTGTAATTTAAAAGGATGTGCATGAAGCACTCAGCCCAGATCTGGCACATTGTAGGTGTTCAATAGGTAGCTGTTTTTTTGTGATGGTGGTGGTTTACATATTTTTTACTAGTGAATATTACTGATTATTTCCTGGGCACCTCCCATCTACCCAGGGCTGGTTTGGGCTGAGGGGGATTCTGGAAAGTCCTGGGCAGCAGGCCAGTGACAAAGATCGTGGTGCTCATGATGGACTCTGGCAGGGCGGTGGAGGATGAGGAGACCACAAAACAACCGCGTGATGTGAGCTGCTGGTCCCGCTCTGTAATGGATATGCTGTGTGACCTTAGCTAAGTTTGTTTCCCTCTCTGGGCAGCACTTTCCCCAAATGCATGGTGGGAGATGGAAGCTGATGATCTCCAGTGGCCGAGGCTTTAGTTGGCTCAATCCATCTACTTCATTGGTAGAGAGATTTCCTGTAGCTGACACTGAGTGTGGACAGGTGTGGTTTGACCCTGAGAGTGGATGAGGAAGAAGTGACAGATTGGGCAAAGGCAAGGCATTCTTGTCCTTTGCCTTCTCCTTTCCCTTGGAAAAGCCAGGCTCACGGCAGCAGGTGTTTCCCCACACCTCCTGGCCATTGTGGATCATCTGCTGCCATCTCATCTGGAAGCCTCTGGGAGGCCAGGGGCCATATGAACTGGTCTGTGCACCTTTGTATTTACAGCTCCTGCCCACCTGCTGGCCCATAGTAGGTAGTCAATATTGATTTATTGAAAATGAGAATGGATGAATGGATGGTTAGATGGATGAACAGATGGATGGAGAAGTCAAGAGGGAAAGTAAAGACTTTCTATAGAGCCAGCCTCTTACAGTTGTGAGTTCAAAGGAAGTTAACAGGGGGAGGAGCCCTCTACTGAGAGGTCAATGCTTTGTGCCTGTTGGGAGGCATCCCATCTCTGAATCAGAATGCAGGTCTCCTCCCAGCTCAGGGCATTGCCAGTAGGAACTGGAGGGACCATATGGTCCGGACTTGCCCTCCCGTACACCCTGCCCCCGCCCTTCTTCCCATTGGATAGCAACCTTGTGCTCTTATCTGCCTCTAAGCCCCAAACCGTCTTGCTTTCAGGAAATGATCTAATCCTTTCAGGAGCACATGAGACTTAACTAGATTCCATTCTTGGGGTCATTTGCATTTTAATGACCAGGAAAAAAATCCTTTAAGTCCAAGAGGTGATGCAGACACGGTGTGACAGCCAGCCTTGAGTGGAGGCTCTTCCTGGTGTGTAGAGAGAAGGCTCTGGTAAGGAGGGCTCGGCCCCTGCTGGTTGATGTCCTACTGGCAGGTTTGTGGGCCAGGCAGCTTCTCTTTCCATCCCCACCCCCAGAACCTACTGTTCCAAAAAAACTTTCTTTATCTCCAGGATAGGGCTCAATGGGAGCATTGTGGCAGCTTCCAGAATCCAGTTGCAGGATGTCTGCACGCCTCCTCCCCAGCCTAGGGTCCCTCTACCTGCCCAGGTCACCCAACCTGGCAGGAAGGCCCCATTCAGCACCCTCCAGAGATTAGCTTCTGCAGAGGTGGGACTGGAACAGCCAGGCTGCAAAGAAGCCAGAGGTGGGTTTGCAGGCAACCCCTAGCCCCTTCCTGTCATCAGGCAGGTGCTGGTGGGGAGGGGGAAGGGGTGAGAGCAGGCCTGCGGTACCAGAAAAGCAGCCACATGATGTGTCTGTGTCTTCTCAGTTTAAGCAGTCTTCCAAAAGGCCCAGATGGATATCACGACCCTAAAGGGAACCCTGGGGTGGAGGGGGTGGATGGAGATGGGTTGAGAGGAAAGAGGCCTTTTCCCAGCCTCCCTGGCCTGGGGACTTGCTCTCCCAATGAAAAGCAGGCCCACTTTAACCTAAGTAGCTGGTCTGTGCAGTGCATTCATCTGGTATTCATGAGCCTGGCATTAACTCTAATGGCAAGGCACCGCAGACTCTGGCTGTGATACTCAGCATGGCCTTGCCGCTCCCTTCCCCGCCACTCTGTGATTTCCCATTAGTGAAATGAACACGCAGAACGCAGATGACAGTAGCTCCGACTGCCAGGTGCGGGCACACACACACATGCACACGTGTCTGCACATGCAGTCACATTAGGCTGTGTTCTGTCCCGGTGCCTGGGCGGAGGTGGCAGGAAAGTCACCTCCAAACCCAGCTAATGATTCTCAGGAATCTGCTCGGGAGCCACCACATCACAGAAAGCTAGAGAGCGACAGAGGAAGCACGCGGACCCGAAGTCAAGGGATCTGGGTTCAAATCCCAGCTAAGAGCTGAGATCCGCTGCGTGTCACGATGCCCCTGGCACCATGCTATGCTCAGTGTGAGCTTTACCTCCTCAAATTCTCACGATAAATGTTCAAGTAGCTAAAATTACCCCATTCTACAGATTAGGAAACGGAGACCAAGTAACTTGCTTGGCAAGCTACAGCTAAGAGGCAAAGGTGGGATTCAAACAGACCTGCCAGATTCTAGCCAAATCACAAGCCGTTACTGTCACTCTGCTACTCATTAACCTCATGACCTTCTTGGAGCCTCAGTTTCCTCATCTGCAAAAAGGAAGCTCATTCCTCCCCTGCTTCCCCAGCATTGCTACGAGGATGGCAGGTTACACGCACACGTGCACACATACACACTCACTGGGATTTTGCAGCCTCTTGGTCCACGTTGAATTCTACACCAACGGGTCAGCCCATCTGAGACACCAGAGAGCATTCTGGGTATTCTTACTGTGCAGACCGATAACTTGAGAAATGTTCTTTTCCGTGTGACAAAGAGCAGAACGGATATGTGACGGAAGAAGCAGCTCTGTGAGACTTGGCAGTGCCTGAAACGACCCAAGGTACGGAGTTTCGGAGAACTCTCACCTTGGCTTCCCTGACTCATCGCCTTGGCGGCAGAGGAAAGAGCCAGTGAGAGGCATCTGACTTCAGCCCTGGGCTCTGGCTCACAAAAAAGCACCGGAGCCCCCCACTCCCCTTCCTGCATCTGACCTGCTTTATCTTGTTGCCCGCCTCCCAGGTCTGTTTTCCCAGGGCCCAGGCCACCCGAGTCAGAGGCCACGCAGAAAGCATGAGTGGTCTCTGAGAAGAGGCCCTGGGAAGCAGGAGGCTGAACTTCCTGTGTGTCAGGGGCCTGGCCACATGGTGGCCGAAGCCACCAGCTCTAGGATGGCCTGGTAAGACGGAGGCAGCAGTATTCGCATTCCACATAGCAGCCCTCCCCTCCGGTCCTGCTACGCATGAGCAAAGCTGCAGCCACCTGCATGGTGGGGTTGGAGGGGTGCCCAACTTGCCAGTCTGTCACCTCCACACGGAAATGTCCCAGCTATGGGCACACGGAGACATGTGCCTTCCAAGTGGAAAAGGCACCGGGAGACAGTCGGATGATAAAGTGGGGCCCTTTGGCCCATCACCGGGCCTGTCACAGGAGGCATGAGTGCAGGCCCCGAGGAAGATGAGCCCGCTGGAGCCACCGTTTGGGGGACACTCCCTCATGCTCCCTCTTTCTGCTCAGGCCCCCGGAGCAGAGGAGCCACAGCCTCCTTCCCCCACTTTACCTGCAGGCCTCTTCTCATCTCCGTGAGAGATTCTGCCCCAAGCCCTCATGTGGTCGTATGCGTCAGAGAATATTTATAACGATGTGTGCATGCATATATATACATGTGCATGCATATCTGAGCATGTTGAGATGTGTGTGAACATGCACATGTGTGTGTAAGTGTGTGTGCATGCTTATGAGTGTTTAATCCAAGCACGAGCCCAGGTATTTGCACGGGTGTGTGCATTCTCAGCCCGCCCTCGTCCTTACTCCTTTCCGTGCCTGGGTAATGGGGCCTCCCAGGCCCTGTTCTTGGCTTTTCCCTCCTGAGTCTCCACTCTCATAGGAGATCTCATTTTGGTTCATGGTTTCTTTTCTTTTCCTATAAGGATACCGTGGCTCGCGAGCCACATGCGTCTCTTTGGCCCCTTCAGTGTGGCTCTTCCACAAAATACCGGCTCTTCCACAAGTGGCTCGCGAGCCACATGCGTCTCTTTGGCCCCTTCAGTGTGGCTCTTCCACAAAATACTGGCTCTTCCACAAAATACCGACTTCTGTGCATGGGCCACGAAGTTTCAATCGCACTGTACGTGCATGCCCGCACATGGTATTTTGTGGAAGAGCCACACTAAAGGGGCCAAAGAGCCACATGTCTCGCGAGCCGCGGTTTGCCGACCACAGATCTAGGCACATCTCAAAGCCAATGATCCCAAACTGTCCCTCATCAAACCAGTCTTCCCTAAACCAGTTTTCCCTCCAGCCCTAAGTGTGCCCGAGACAGGCATCACTGTCCTCCCAGCCTCCTTCGTCTCTCATGTATTGCAGAGGCTGTGACTCCTTCCTGTGCGCATGACCTTCTCCATCTTCACCACCACCATCCCCGGCCAGCCTTTACCACCACACGCCTCTTCCACGCACCAGCCCCTAGCTGCCTCCCCGTACCCCGGCTTTCTGGCCCCAGCGCACAGGGGGAGCGCTCAGGGAGAGTGGAGTTCCTTTTAGAAGCATAAGCTGGATTATATCACTTCCACTTTCAAAGCTTTTGCTGGATTCCTGTGGCCTTGGGAGTCGGCTACACCTAACCCAAACCTCCCCTCTGCTGTTTGCTACCTGTGGACCCTGCCATGTTACCAGTCTCCTCTGAGCCACATCATGGATTTCACTGAGTTCCGAGGAAAAGCGAGGAAGACAACATGCAAAAGTACCGCCAAGTGTCCTTTATGTTATATATATGTTATATCAATATGTTTTATATCTCTTATATAAATATGTATAAGTATTATATAAAACATGTATTTTCTGAATTTCAGTTCCTTGGTTTTTGGGGAGAAGTTGTGTGTTGTGTGTGTGTGTGATGAATTTGCAAATATGTAGGAAAATGAATGCTGCATATAACTGCATGAACAGAAATACTTTTATTTACCTATTTTGTCATTCATTCACTCATTCAGCATTTCTTGACCTTACTTTGTACCATGTGTTGGTTCAAACGTATCGAAAGACCCATGTTCTAGCCCTTAAGTATCTGACACCATTTATGAATTTCCTCTGAAGTCATAAGCCCTAAGAAAAGTCCGGATTCATCTGTGAAATCCTAATTCCCTTGTTCGGTTGGAATTCATGGGGATGTGATAATGTTTTCAGGAAGGACAGACTGGGCCTGGCCCTCCGTCACTGAGGGACCCCTCCCTTGAGTTCTTTGCCCTGGACATCAGCAGGCTCCACAAGGTCCTTTTGCAGCCCGGCAGGCCTGGCCTCTGCCCTGTGAAGCCCTGGCCAGTGCAGATGGCATCTGGGCAGAGGGGCAGAGGTGGGGCGAGGCCCCTGCCCGCAGGCCCCGGGAAAGCCATGCTTGCGTTTGTTGGGGGGCAGGAGGTGGAGGTCGATGAGACTCCATCAAACTGAAGTCTCTCCAATTTACTTTCAGGAAGGAGCTCCATTAACGCGAGCGTTTGGGGGGAAAAACAAAAACACTAATCACCATTCGAAATGTACATGCTATTTCCCATCTGGTGTGCGGAATTGGATCGCCTCGGAGTCTCGGGAAAAGGCAGCAGATGGGCTGGGTTTGGAGCTCGTCTCCCGCACGCAGTGGGAAGAGAGGAAGAGACTTGGCACGGGGAGCTGGCCTGTGTGAGGGACGGTGGGCCCTGCCGGCCCATCAGCGGGCCCTGGAGGAGCCCTCCCGTCAGATGCCTGATGCCGCCCGAGCAGCTGTGCTGGCTGCCCCTGCGGCTTCCTGTCCATTCCAGGAAGCAGCCGCAGCTCTCGGCTTGCAGACTCTCTTACTACAACTCGGGCTGCGTGGTGCCAGGGGAGGGTTCAGGGGATCAAAGGCTTGTGGGTACTGCGTCCTACTGTGCAAAAGGGCCAGTTGCTCACCAAGGATCACAGTGAGTGCCTCCCAGAGTCACCAAGAGGCTCGCCGAGGTCCACGGGAAGCACCTGGCACTGTGCCTGCACACGTTATTACTTGGTTTGGATGCCCCCACGCAAGAGATTTAGGGGTGTTCCAGACAGGATGGGGGCGTGATGGGAGCCTTCTGCGGGGGGAGCCCACCAGGCCTAGGGAAGAGGTGTCCCCATGCTGCACCACTGCAGAGGAGCGTGTGTGTCACAGACAAGGGCTCATCCTGTGACCTTCGACTGGAATCGGAAAGGAGAGGGGTGCGTGCAGCAGGCAGGAGGCTAAGACAGCTCCCAGCCATGGAAAGAGAGAAACTGAAAGGGAAAGAATTGGGTGGGAAAACAGGGCCCTGGAGAGAAGGACCCTGGAGACAGAGGGCTTGAACATTCCCCTTTGAGTTCTCCGCTGGCAGCATCCCTTCCAGAGAGGATGGCCCCGCCCCCTCCTCCATCTGACCCCACAGATGACTGCTGTCCTATCAGATGGCAGGATGCCACCAACACCTTTCTTGTCAGTGGTGACTTTCAGTCCGCCTCTCTGGGGCACCCCTCCCCTCCACATCTAATTAAAGGGAGGAAAGTAATTAAGGAAGGGCATGTAACATTCCCTGTAACGCTGAACAAATGGCGCCCCCGGCCCCTCCCCCACTCCGGATCCATAAATATGACATGCAGAACAACGCACTGCAACACCAAATTGTTTATTGCTTGCTAAGCTGGAAAGCACTTGAATTAACCTCCTGCATAAGTGGAGTTAGGGAAGATCCAGGCATCTGTAAGTGGGAAGAGGACGCGAGCCAGACAGAGTCCTTATCAGGGAATCCAGAGGATGGCCTCCCTCGCACCCTCCCTCCCTCCCTCATTCATAGAAGCACTCGCTAAGGGAAAGAGCGTTTGGTAGTTCTCAGGATATAGAGGAGGACAAGCCAACATTACCTCTGTAGTTTGAGACCTGTTGTCCTTTGCAGTGTTAAGGGTGGCAGCTGTGACTCAGTGAAGAGAGAGCCTGCTGTGCTGGGAGAGAACCCGTCTGGGGCTGGGACCTAAAATGAGAGGGCAGGACAGCCCCCCAACTCCTGGCTGGACCATTGCCCTTTAACAAGCCTATTACATACACAGGCACTGGAGGGGTAGAGCGATAAAGCAGTCGCTACCCTGACCCAAAGAAGCTCACAGTCAAGTTGGGGAGATGGGCTGGGCCGCAGCATGAATTGCAGCATTAAAAGAGCCACTCCCGAATCGAGCTGTGTGCCAGGGGCAAACAAAACAGGGGCAGGAAGAGGACGAGACTGCATGTCCCATGAAGCTTGAATGATATGGTCCAGAGGTGGGGCTGCCCGGAGTCAAACCTGAACTCACCACTTCCTGGCTGTGCCTCAGTTTCCTCACCAGCAGAGTAGAAAGAACAGTGCCTGCCTGACCGGGAAGTTGTGTGGATTAAAAGAGGTATCACATGTATAGGGCCTAGAACAGTGCCTGGCACATAGCAAGCACCAACGAATGCCTATGACCACTATTTACTTCTTACCACCACTTGTCCTGACATACTTGTCCAGGAGCCACTGGAGGGCTCGGAGCAGAATAGCAGCACCCCCTCTACGCAGGCTGCATTTGGGAAAGGTCTATCCAACGGTGGTTTGGATCCAGTATGTCCCCAACCACCACTGTCCCAGAATCCCCAGGGAAACTTCTTCAAACACCTGTTTCCACACCTGCCCCAGAATTACTGAGTCAAAGTCCCTCAGATAAATGACCACAGGGGACATTTTGGGGGTGGTGGACGTGTTCTAAAACTGGACTGTGGTGATGGTGGTGCAACGCTGTAAATTCACTAAAAACCATTGACTCTCACAGTTGAAATGGATGGAGTTTATGGGATGTAAATGATACTTCTATAAAGCCATTTTCAAAGACATCCCCCTGGTGATTCTGTGAGACAGCTCAGCCTTGGAGGCAGGGTCACGCTGTGGTGGGGAACTCTGAGCCTGGCTCCGAGGGCTGGGGGTTGATGTCGGGGAAGGGACAGGGAGGCCCGGTAAATCCTATGGGCATGGGGCCTGTGCAGTGCTCTCCTGGATGTGAGGTCGCTTCTCTGCGCCTGCGCTGCTCTCTCATCTTTGTCAGGAAGCCTGGGTTTCCCTGAGGGCTCTCCCTCCTCGGGGCTCCCACGGCGCCAGCTTCGGCCTGCCTGCCATGACAGCACTTGGCCTCACCCGTGGAGTGCGCTGCTTCCAGGCCCGGCTCTCCCGGAGTCTTCAAAGTTCAAGGGCAGGGACAGAGGTGCACAGACTAGGTGGTTATCTAACACACCATGGTGAATGCACCGCCCCTGCTTCCTCTGGGCGGGTGGATGATGCTTTAGAA
Organism: Myotis lucifugus; assembly: GCF_000147115.1. Classification (NCBI taxonomy): domain Eukaryota; kingdom Metazoa; phylum Chordata; class Mammalia; order Chiroptera; family Vespertilionidae; genus Myotis; species Myotis lucifugus. The sequence goes on from NW_005871518.1 coordinate 306,568, forward strand.
CCCAGGTGGGGCCCCAGGGCTCTGGCCTGCACAGACCTTCCCAGGAGCAGATGCCAAACATGGTCTCCAACTCTTGGGCTTTGTCTCCTCCTCCTCGTGATGCCAGCCTTCATCAGTGTCTCTTCTCCTTTGCAAGGCTGGGAGCTGCTTATAGGGCCAGTTTCTCCTCTTGTGCTCACAGTCCCTCAACTTTGCCCCTCTGCTCTTCCCCGAGTCACCACAGCTCCTATCTGTCTGCCTCCAACCCTTGTCTGGGTTCCAAGAGCTCCTAGCTTGTCCCTTTGTCTCCTATGTGGGTCTCAAGCTCTCATCTGTCCCATCAAACTCTCCACATGTTCCCTTTGTCCTTTTCTGTGACCCCACGATCTCTATTTGCATCTCCCCTGTTGCTACCTGTGCCCTTTGACCTCGACCATTTAGCCCCATGGATTCCACCTGTGACCCTGTGCCCTCTCTGTGTCACCTCAGCCCTTCCTGGTCACCCCAGGACAGTGGGTCACGGGTAATGCTTGTTGGAAAAGAACAAATGAACGCATGAGGGAAGCAGCTGTGCAGATATGTGGAACCAGCTTGACGTGTGATTGGTGTAAAAGTGGTTTCCCTTGAATTATCTGGAAAATTGTTTCTATTTTTTACTCAATGGTATGTG
>NW_005871518.1:312216-316897 GCF_000147115.1 Myotis lucifugus
CAGCTGTGACGGTGCAGGCTGCTACTGGGACATTAGGGGAGTGGCCGGAGACCCCTGGCTTCAGCGTCCAGCCACCACCAGCAGCCTGCCCACCAGGCAGCCTGAAGGGAGATGAAGGTAGGCAGGCTTCAGCAGAGGGCACTCAAGTCCTAGGAATCTGCACTCAGCTAACCGCACGCCTGTGCTCCTTGGTTTCCCAGGGAAGCGGGGATCATGAATCTCGGTAACTCGAGCCCAGGGCCTCATCACTCACAGTGATTGTGAGGGGATTGAGAGCTGGAGTGGATGAGTCTAACAAAACACGCACAGGGGGGACTCATCCACGTGAGCCTGCTTGGCCACCACTACACTCCCCACCCCACCCGCCCCCGCAGAAGCTGAGGGTTGGGAGGGGAGGGTTGGGTAGGGGGGGCGTTGGGGAGTGGCCCAGAGAGGCCACAGCCTAAGGTTTCTTCTCCTCCCACCCCCACCTGTGAGCTGGTGGGAGACAGGAATCCGGCTGGCAGCGACTTGGGCCAGCTCGGCTTTTTTTTTTTTTTGTGGTTTTTTTTTGGAGATGTTAATGAAATGCAGGAGTACTTGTCCTTTCAGACAGCGGCCCCTTTTATTTTGGAATGAAAAGCTGCATTAGTCTGAATGAGGTTTGGAGGCCTCATAAATCCAGTGCTGGCTGCCTCCTGGGGGAGCGAGAAGCCCAGGCTTGGCTGGTGGGGAGACTTGTTTACCAACAATTTGAAAAGCCAGGATTGGTGGCTCCCAGTCCCCAGAGATGCAGCTTGAGATTGTGCCAGTTCTGGTGCCTGCTGGTGGCAGGACAGCCTGGACAGGCGCATGAGACAGGGAGAGCGGGCTGCAGGTTTCTGGGGACTACGGAGCTCCCCAGTTTGCTCCAGTAAAGGGCCCAAATCCTATTCTACTTTAGCCTTTCTACAAGCAGCCAGAAGCCCCAGTGGGCCTCCAGCAGAGGGGACAGGTGACAGGATCTTCTTTGAGAGCCTGTCCCCGGCTCAGCCTATGCAGGATAGGGGTCAAGCCTGCAAACTTAAGCAGATAGGCCTGCATGTAGATACTGGCTCCTCACTGCAGCGCCTGGTAGTGATGGCCAATAAATATTAGAGGAAAGAAGGAAGGAAGGAAGGAAGGAAGGAAGGAAGGAAGGAAGGAAGGAAGGAAAGTGAAGGTCATATACTGTACTAGCTGTGTGACTTTGGACCTCTTATATCTATCTGAGGCTCAGAGTCTTCATCTGTAAAATGCAAACAGCGCACAGATTCTATCATAGCCAGTTGTGGAGAGGGTTAGAGGAAGGTGCGTTGAGTGAGTATGTCATCTAAAACATAGAAACCATGTAATAAATACTGGTGGTCATCATTATCATTGCTGTTGTTTTTGCTATAAAGCTTCCCACCCTCCACCACACCGGGAGGAGTAGGCTGTCAGTTTGGGGAGACCTCTGTGTTACCAAATGGCTTGCAGCTAGGTCCAGAAGAAGGCCAGTCCTGGGCTGAGGGCAGCCAGCTTCCCTCTGGCCCCAGACTCCGGCAGGTTGCCAGGCCCAGCAACTAAACCCACAGCCTCTGCAGCTGGAGGCTGTCCCCCCACCATCCCACCCCCAAGCAGAGGAGAGTCTCCTTCCTGGCAGTGCAGGCAAACTCCTGCCGAATCTGAGATGCAAAAGGGCAAGGCCCAGCCATGCTGCTTCCCTGGGGGTGGTGAGGGGCCCCCAGGTGACAGGGCCTCAGTCCCCCCCACCCCCCCACCCCCATCCCCGCCTTTATTCATTCACTTCCCTAGTACCACTCTCCTGCTGCTTTCTTGGAGGCTGTTTCTCTTCCTCCTGCCCCCACATTCATCTCTCCCTCCCACTGGCCTTTCCCAGGTTTCTGTCTGGGTTGCAGATCTGTTCCCTCCCAGGAGTCACACCTCTGCCCTCTGCTTCTTCAGTGTCTCAGCCAGGCCATCGTTCCCTGCACCCTGCCCCTCTCATGGCAAGAGACTGCCTGCAGGACAACCCCAACAGAACTAGCATCCAGGCTCCCCTCCTCTCCCATCCCCTACCCGTCCTTCAGCACTGCTGGCGATTCCGCCCTTTTAGGCCTTTAGTTCAGGTGCTGCCAATCCCCTTTCCATCCCCCCTCGGGGCACTGGGATGTTCTTCTTCAGAGAACAGCCTGGACTTGTGGGTTCCTTGGAGCAACTAAACCAGCTGTGGAAGCTGATAGGTGAAGGAGCTGAGGTGCCCAGTCTTGAGCGAAGAGGCTCCTCCAGCTTCCCCCTGGAGGGCGGGCCTTCTGCTCCTCTCCTGAGCTTCTGCTTGCTGGTGCCACTGCGGGTAGTTACTCTCTATCAAGAGGTGGCAGCTGCTGCTTCTCTGGCTCTGGTCCGCATGTTCTTCCCTCTGGGCTCTTGGGTAACATTTTCCAGTGGCTGCTTGGGAAACCAGCCGTTCCAGCTCAAGGGTAAGGAAGGCCCAAGTCTGGTAAAGCCAGCCCACAGGTAACTCCCTTTGCTGGTGGATCTTTGAGGGTGGCCCGAAGACCAGCACACCTTTCTCTTCTTAAGAGGAGAGCCCTGGGAATCTCTCCTCCTCCTCTCACAGCCACTTCAGGTGGGGGTGGGGGGGGAGGTGGCGGGTGGGGGAGTCCCCTCTTAATTGGCAGGATTGGCCACGCTGCAATATTCACATCTCCACACAAAGCCCTGGTCCCCTATGCCCAGACAGGGAGAGAAAGAAAAGACAGGGAAATTAATAGGCCAGATAGAGCTCCACTCATAGCCTATTTGTAAGAAAATTAAAGATTTGCTTTTCAGATGTTGGGGGCCATGCTCTTACCAGACAGCTGGCAAATGGGAAAGATTGGGAATGATGGAATAGATCAAATTATTTAAATGAGAAAAATAAATTCACACACAGCCTCGCCGCTGCCTGTGACAGACCCGTTTATTTATCTACTGTATCGGCACCGCTTTGTCTCTGTCAAAAAGGTCATTAAACTCGCCTAACTGCGTAATTCCAGCCTCCTGCTCCAGACTCGCTCCACAGCCCTTCCCTTCCCTTGACACCAGTGCCACTTGAAAAAAAAATTTATTATTGTTAATAAACAAGGTGGGTTTTTTTTTAACCCTTTCTAGCTTGCTCCCACACGGGTCCTCCTCCATCCCACGGAAAATTACAGTTTCTCTTTATCCTTTCTCAGAAGGAATGGGGGAGGGGTGCCAGCCCCCCTGCCTTGCTGGAAGAGAGGGATGGGGAGTGCCAGGGTGCATCTTAGCTGCCCCTCTGATGATAAGGATTTAGCCTTCTTCCTCCGAAGCCCCTGTCATAGCAGAGCGCGGTGCAGTCCTGCCTTCCACAGCAGAGGGTCGGGCCTGGGCTCTCACGCCCCTACCAGCCTGCAGCTCCCTAAGCCCAGCTTGGGCAATTCGCTTTGAATTCTGTCTCCCCCAGCCCCAGCTCCAACTCTGATTTCACACGGGGTTGGGTTAGGGAGGGAAACCCGTTCCTGGGTCCGTCTCCGTCCGCCGCCGTCCAGCCAGCCCCAGCAGCGTGCTAGCTGGACGGCCAGACTCCGCAGACAGCGGGCTCAGGGTCCCTCTGCTCCCGGCAGGCGCGTCTCCTTCGGCAGGTCGGGCCGCTAGGCTGCCGCCGTCTCCCAGCTCCCGGTGCCAGCTCTCCCGCTCCACGCCCGGCTCCCGGGCTCCGTGCCCTCGCAGTTGAAGGGACTAAGGGCGGCAGGGCGGGTGGGGACATCTGGGGATTGAGGAGAGTCCCCGTTTTTTGGGGCGTCCCTCCAAACCGCGTCCAGGATCCCCTTCCCCGCCCCCTGCGCAGGTGTGAGCGCGCGAGTGTAGCCTTGGCGGGTGTGAGTGTGAAGTGTGTGTGCGCGAGGGAGTGCGCGGAGGGAGCGCGGGCGGCGCGGGAGGCGGGAAGCAGGGCGCGGGGAGGGGGCTGGGAGGGAGTGTGTGCGCGCGTGCAACTCCACTCCGGGGCTTTGTGAGAGCCGGGGCGATAGTATCGGCGGCGGCTGGAGGAGGAGCGGCCGAGACGCGTGCAGCCCGCCCGCCAGCGCCCGGCATCCCGGGCAGGTGGGAGCCCGCGCGGGGAGCCTAACCGACGCGAGCAGGAGCCGAGTCCGATCGGAGCTCGCGTGAAGCAGAGGGAGCCTCGCTAGCGCGCGGCCCGTGGGCGATAGCCGGATGTTGTAATCGTTGGTTAGGCGTCTCTCCCAGCATAATGTAACGCGGCTGAGTTGTCTCTCGAAAGTAATAACTGTCATGGGGCTGCAGGTAAAAATAAAATATAATTTTGACCATTGATACAAAAGTCCAGACTCCTCGAGCAATCTTTGATTTATTAATTAAAATGTAACATTTATAAAATGCAATTTGAAATGCAAATTTTTAAAATATGGAATCAGACTTAGGAAACAGTTCCGGGGTACTATGTATATGAATTCTTCCACCACTCTCCTTTTTTTACTATTTATTGATTATATATTTTTTAGAGACAGAGGGAGAGGAAGAGAGAGAGAGAAAGATAAACCATCACCAGCGTCCTGCACCGTGCCCTATCCAAGATCGGACCCTGCCATGTGAGCATGTCCCTCGACCTGAATCCAAACCAACGACAATATGGACAATGGGATGACCGCTAATCACAACAAGCCGCACCAACCCTGGC
>NW_005871518.1:317422-352239 GCF_000147115.1 Myotis lucifugus
GAAGGGAGCAATCGAGCCTGCCACCGCGAGAGGAAACGCGAGGAGAAGGACGCGAGTGGTTTGTAAAGTTAGCGGAAATCCCCCCGCAGCTGGCGGCTGCTGGCGGGGCTGCGCGCAGCTTTCTGAGGCTCCGCGTCTCCGCATCTCTCCTCGCCAGAGACTCTCACTCCGGCTTTAACTTTGTTGTGGCCGCCCCAGCACCCTGAAGGCATTGCTCTGGGCTGTGCGGGGGCGGGGCGGGGGGGGGGGTTAGGGGGGCTGCTTGTCCGCGGGCTGGGCCGCGCCTGGCTACGTGGGAGCCTCCATCGCGAAGGCCCTGCACCCGCCGCCAGACCAGAGACCTGGGCCGCCTGGGTTCGCGAGGCGCCACCACCAGCGTCTGGCAAGAGGCGGGCAGAGCTTTGCTGAGCCAGAGCTACCTTCCTCCCCTGTGGCTCTTCTCCAGGTGCGGCCCCTGGGTTGCCAGAGGGCGCAGGGAACCTATGTCGGGTTTGGTTTCGTACTTGAGGATTTTCCCAGGAGGCGGTCAGATCGTGGGAACCTGTCTCCTCCGTAGCTCTCTCCTGGATCCCAGACCCTCTGACACTCGCTGTCTGAATGGTGGTAGACGCACTGCCCTGGCTGGGGCTTTCATTCCAGGCCCGGGATCCCGGCAGGTGCACGCGGGGAGGCAGAGGAGCCCAGTGACTGTGCTCTGCGGACAGCCCTCACTTCAGGCTTAAACGCTTTGCAATCCAGGGTGTTCCTGGCAAGCCAAAAATATCTCCGTCTCTGCCCCAGTGCCCAGTTTGGTCACCATTCCAGGGGCACGCAGCCCCGTAGTAGTGGGCCAGCCCTTTCTTTATTCCCTTCTTCCCTCCCTCTGTTTTTTTGGGGCCTGCATGGTAGGGTGCCCCCGGGAGAAAAGGGGGGAGGCAAGGTGCTATGTGTTCAGCTCACGCATTGCAGGATCCTCTTTCCTCTGCAGGGGTGGGATGGGCGTGCTCCCAGCCCAGCCTTAGGGATGGAGGTCTTTGGGGGCCCAGGAAGACAGGAGCAGGGGAGGCCAGCCCCGGAAGAAGGAGCGGAAGGGGGCAGGATGGTGTACCCTCACCTGCCCCTCACGCGGTGAAATTAACTTGCACCAGGGGACTCCTCACTGCCCTGAGGGGAAGCCTCAAGCCCGCCTGCCCTTTCTTGGGTTCAGCGTGTAATAATGCAATTAAGGATGGCAAAGCCCTCTTCTCTTCTAATCTTCTTCGTATTAAGCCCCAGGATTAATTAGCGTGTCGGCCCAGGCCATTTATATCCGAGAGTCTGGCCCCATTTGATTTTCAGCCCGAGGACTGGGGTGCTGTGCGCATGCCAAATGTGACCACCAGAGCCGCGCCAGCCTGGACGGAGGATGGGAAGGCTCCCGGGCCACTGGGCCTCTCTGGAGCTTCCTGTGGAGTTGAACTCCCATCCTTCTGAGCCCAGGCTCAAGCCTCAGCTGGTGTCAGGGAACTACAGTGGACACAGCACAGAAAGAGAAAGATTCTCTTGCTGAAACCCAAACATCCCGCCCTGGCTGGGCCCCGTGCCACCTCCCTTTTCTCCTCCCTCCCCACCGCTGTGATCTCAAGGCTCTGGCGGGAGCTGCAGGAATTGAGGTCCCAGAAATTGGGCTCAGAAGTGTGCTGTGTGCTGTGGTTCTTGAGACGGTGCCTGAACCCCTTGGAGCCGAATCCTCCTTCAGCAGTCAGGCAGGCGTGGCGAGCACCAGCCAGGCAGAGGGTTCCCTGCAGGTGTGCAAAGGGCTCTGTGGGCTGGGGAGCAGCGTACCGCCCCCTCTCATTGTGCCTCTTTTGGGGGCTGAAATTTCCTCTTAGACAAGGAGATGGATCGCTCAGCAGTGTGACAGAGTGTTCAAACAATCCGTCTTGAATAGATGAATTGCATTGCTCTGTCTTTTTGTAATTGTGTCTATCAGAGGGAGAGGTCAAGGCATTGATTGCTTGGATGGTTTGCAAGTAACAAAGGAGAGTGAGGGAGAGAGAGTAATTGGATTGTCGTCTGCGGGTGGAAAAATGATCATTGATTATTTTATATGAATATGTGGAAGATGTATTCTGCGTGTGATTACAGGTACTGCTCACTGAAGGTTTTCAAGGCATACTGTTCAGTATTTTGTTACTATTATTATCATCGCTATTATTGTTCAGCTGGATGCTGGCCTTAGCTCATGGAAAGCTGTTGAATGCATGGGTCTTCTCAGCCAGAAGGGCTCAGTGACCTCATGTGGGGACCTGGATTTCCTGGTTACATGACTCAGAACCTGAAGTGGAGGGGCCTTAGCCTGGGAGCCGGGAGCCCTGGGTTTTTTGCTCTATCTTCTGCCAGTTTACTGGGCCACCTTGTTCAAATCGTACTCTCCCTCCTAACCTTGATTGAGCCTGTTTCCCGATCTGTAAACTGTTGGGTTGGCCATGATGGTCCGGGCTATTCCGTGGCTTCCAGGTTCCCTTTAGTGCAGGCTGGCGGGGATGTCAGCACCATTGTAGATCTGTTGCTTAGATTCGTTGTGTTTCATGAGGCTCCCTCATGTTACATACATACTGTAGGATCGAGGGCCAGCCTGGAATTTGAAAAGGGAATCAGACAGCGGTGGCGGCAGCTGGGGAGCTCGAATGGATGGTGCTGATCTCTAGCCAGCCAGGGGTGAGGTTCAGAGCCAAATGACTGCAGAAACATAAAGCAGGTGTGTGTGTGTGTGTGTGTGTGTGTCTGTGTGTGTGTGTGTGTGTGTGTGTTTGTGTGTGGGGTGGGAGGGGGGCAGGGGTGGAGAGAAAGGCTGGCTCAGCTCCCGACTCTCTGAGCATCTACAGGCGAGTAGATTGGAGCTATGAGGCCCCCTGATCCTTGGCTGGGGGACCCAGCAGGCACCTGCAGCCTGCCCCAGGGGAGTGAGGTCCCCTCCCCCAGAGTTCCCAAACCAGCCCCGTCTGCATCTCCTCCCATGATTTCACCCAAATGGTCCCGAACGTTTGTCTCCTGAGTTTGGGAGCCGCTGCCTGTAAAACAATGAGGAATTTCTCGCAGTGACTGCTGATGTGCTGAAACATCACGGCCTTGTAGAAGCAGACAGGAGCTGAATGAAGATCAATAGGGGTTTCCCCCCTGGAAGTAAATAGCTTCAGACCTGGGAGTGGCCGGAGGGGCCTTAGAAAGCATTAACTTGAGGAATTTCTGCCTCCACTTTCTAGCCCAGCTGCTCCTGTCAGCCCAGGCATCCCTCCTTCTCAAGCTGGAGTTTAATTTCTTCTCGATGCCTGCCCTGTGCTGCGCTAAATAGTCTCTTGACGTCAGGATGATCTGGGGTTTATGCAGGCACCGCATCCTCACTAGCCCCTTCCAAGGTCACTGCATCCCCCTCCCTCGGGCGCACCAGCTGATTTCAGAAGTCCAGCCCTGCTGTGTTATTTGGAAGGACTTTTCGGGGGCCACTCCTTATCCCCTCCCCCTTCAGGAAAGCAAGGCTGCTGAGCTGCTTTTAGGATCCTTTGTGGGCCTCACTGAGTCACTGCGTTCCACGAGCATGCTCTGTCCCTGCCCCAGGAAACAGAGTCCACTCCGTGGCGGGGGCGGGGAGGGGGGTGTGGAGGGTGGGAGAGGCACGGGTGTCCCTGTGGGCACTAGCACAACCTCTCCTCTTGGGGGAGGTGCAGGGTTGTATGTAGAAGAGGCTGAGGGCTGCTTGGGGTGCTCTTTTAGGGGGAGATATGGTTGTGTTCAACCACGGAGGCCAAGCTTCCCCCACCCTGTAACTAACGGCTGCCCTTGCCTCTGCCTCCCATGGTTTTAGCCGGAGCCCCGCTTTGCTTGCTCAGGACCCTCCAGAGGGAACAGAGAAAGCCGCTGCTCCACTTGGCTGGGCAGCAGCAGAGGGGAGCCCGGAGCTCCCAGGCCCTGCCTGGCAACAGAGAGACTGCAGCTTCAGGCTCAGGGCTCTTCCTCTGGGGCCGGCACCCAGCAGGCCCGGCTTGTCTTCCCCAGGCTGGTGTGATGGGGTTGGAGCTTTGGCTGGGTGGGTGGGCCCAGGGCCTGATTGATGCCATGGGGGCCTTGTGTGAGCTTGTGGGCTTGAATAGCTCTTCTCCCAGGTGCTGATCCCCAGAAGTTGCACCAGGGGGCAGTGTGTCTGTGCCCAGGTGGCTGGTTGGGCATGTCTCCTGCCTGGGAACCCACCTTGGTCTGCAGCACAAATGAGTAAAACAACAACAATACACTGGCCCTTAGTTATTTGAGCCCGTATTCACTGCTAGGCACTGTGCTAAGTGCTTTTCACACAATGACTAGTGATGTGGGTGAATAGTGCATGTTCAATAAGTGTAGCTGTTGCATTTCCCCCATCAGCTTATGTAGTCTTCACCACTCTGCAGGCATTATTCCCATTTTGCAGATGAGAAAACTAAACGTGGTGAAGTCACTTGTCCAAGCTCACACAGCCAGTAAGTGATAGGGCAGGATAAGAACTCCCCTCCTGTCAGCCTGACTCCCGAGCCTGTGCTTTTAGCTGCCTGTGTAGTTGGGAGATAGAAAACAATGCTTCTTACAGGCAGCTGAGTGCAATGCCCCACCCCCGTGGTTCTGGGTGCTGAGTGGGGCGGGGCTGGGCTGTTTCACTGGCTGTAGGGGACATTAACCCTCCCCGTGCCAGTCAGACTGTCCTTGCTGATGGGCCATGTGGCAGATATGCTTCCTTGAGAGGGAAGGTATGGGTGGTGTTTCCCACCCCTGCCGCCAACCACCCCTGCCGCCAACACACATTCTTATTGTGACCACACCCCACCTTGTTCAGCCTTCTGCACTCTGCCCAGCACTTTAATCCAAGCCTGAAACAAAGCTTGGACTCGCCCTTGAGTGTGGCCAGTCTCCTCCCCCCGACCCCTCCAGGAATGCCTCTGCTCTGGGGACTCCACCTTACATGTCCCCTGGCAGCCATTCGGTTGTTCTCAAAGACATCGTCAGAGCCTTGAGGAACCCCAGGGCCTCATGTCTGTGTCTTCCCCTCACCTCCATCCCCATCAGCTAGTGACCTGGCCAGAGAAGGTAGCTGGTGAATTAGTTTTTTATTCTCTACTCCTTCTGTGACCCCCTTTTCCCCTCACCAATCCTGTCCCCTCTTCTCTTCAACATCCTTTCCAGGCTAATAGGTCTTATGGTCATTTTATTTGTAAGCAAAAGTCACATCCCAACCGTCTAAATAGAGCCTGCCTTGCTAGGAATCGAGTTTGGGGGACAATATGAGGGTAAGGCCCACTGACACTGGGCCCTGGAATGTGCATTGCTGTCCTACAGACAGTATGGGTAGGGTGTGGGGACCTGGGTGCAAGAGCTTCCCAGTCCACCCTTCCCCATCGGGAAGACTGAACCCTTCTTTCCCACCATGTTCCTTCTCCAGGGGGACACGGAGTCACTGGACAATGGTGGCTGCCAGGGACTGAACTATTCTAGAAGTGGGGGAAGCTGCACTGCTCAGAGCCCCTACAGAGGTGACAGATCTGAGACAGGCACAATCAGAGAGATCATGTTACTTTCTAGGGCCTCAGTTTCCTCATCTGTAAAATGGGGCTGATACTGCCTGCCTCATAGAGTCACAGATGTGATGTCTTTTAAAAAAAGCGTAAATGCTGTCCAGAGATCAGCTTTTCTCCTTTTGTTGTTTGAGGAGTCTGACACGCGCAGGGCCAGGACTAGGGTGAGGTGTGTGAGACAGCTAAAGAACAGGATTTCAGGAGGCTCTCAAGTGGCAACCTTGCATTTGCATAACTGGACGTGAGAGCGAGTGCCTCCTTAAGTATTGTGCCCCTCAGTGCCTCGCTGGCCTCCACCATCACCTGTGTTTGCTCATGGAGTCCATGTTTTCTTGTGCTCCAGAGACAGCATCTTAACCGAGTTGTGATTGGGAGAGAGGAGACTGGATTGAGGGTGAGGGGACTGGGTTTGAGGACAGCAGGCCATTCTGAGTTTGCTTTGGTCTCCCATTAGGCACATGTTGTAGCAGCCGTGCCCAGAGCACCCTGCCCACCTTATCTTGCTGTCTTTCCTTTGGAATTGCCTCCAGGGTCCACACTACCTCCTGCTCCAGCCTGTCACTCCCCTCTCCTCAAAGGTCACCTTCCCACGTCCCTCTCCTTGCTTCCTCTACCTTTAGATCTTGTTTACTAATGTTCATCGACCTTGGTTATAGTGTTGCTTGTGGGTGTCTAGGGCTTTCTCTAGTGCTTGTGTGTTATGCCATGGAGCTGCCCAAGGGTACCTAAGGCCACCTCTCCCTCATCACTACCAAGAGGCAGAATGCCTTTTTTGGAATGAAATAATATATCTTATTGATTCTAAGAACATACACACACACACACACACACACACACACACACACACACACAGTTTCACATCTTTAAAATCAGCATGTCTCACAAGTCATGTCTGAGTTTACTTGAAAGATTTTTTTCTTTCTTGGCACTTCACTTTGATGAAATGGGGTGGACCTGAGTTTGAATGTGAGTCTAATATAGCCTTGCTGTGTGACCTTGGGTAAGTCACTTTACCTCTGAGCCTCCATTTCTTCATCTGTAAGATAGAATTATTAATGTTAGTTTAATCTATAGTCAGATGTGTTTGACCTACAAAAATGTCATATGGTTGAATCTTATAGTACCTTCTTCATCGGATTAGTGTGAGGATTAAAGGAGATAAAATATATACAGCTCTTTGCACAGGGCCTAATGCTTAATAAATGTTAGGAGAAGAGGATTCCCCAAGGGTGGAGGCCATGTCTCCACCATCAGACTGTGAGCTCTGAGGCTGTCTGCTTCTCATGCACCCTGTGCCTTATGCCAACCCTCTTGCTCAATATTCCATGCAGCTTAATATGTGGTGTTTGCCCACTACCCATGTACCCATGTCCCTGCAGTGGAATTAGCAGCCTGTGACAGTTACCCACCATGCTAGGGAGCAGGAGAGGTGTCCTTCCTGGATGTCAGCTCCCAGACTCCCCCGGGCCTGTTATTTCTCACGCACCTGCCGCCACAGGGTGCTGGTTTTTCCCTATATTTGCAGCATTTTCACTGAAATGCATTTTGCATGGATCTAGAGATTGGATGATTCTGGTTATGGGATGCTCTTGAGGGATTGGTCCAGGGAGTCCTCATCAGTCCTTGGATGGGGAGTCCAATCTGGCTTGCTGGGCAGGCAGCAGGTGCAGCCCAGAGAGGGTCTGTGGCTGGAGGCTGGGCCCCCGGGGATGAGACACTGCTGGCTCTGCTGGGAGACAGCAGGTAATGAGGCTGCGGCAAAAGCCAGGGAGGAGAGAGTCCCCATAGTGATCATTCAGATGGGAGAAAATGAGATGGGGGGGTGGGGGTGGGGCGCGCGCGGAGGAGTGGTGGCTCGACTCCAAATCCTTTGGTTCCATGCTGAATGGTGGTGAAGAAAGGCAGAGGGGAAAAGAGGAGCAAGAAGGAGCTAGAATTCTTGTTTGTGTGCAGAGGGTTCCAATCCATAGGAGACAACTAAGTCTTGCACTATTAAAGGGGCTGGTGCAGACAGGCTGCCGATGGAAGGGGGTTTATAGAGTTCTCAGAACAACTGCAGGGATGAGCTCTTTAAAGATGCGAACAAGGGAGACTTCTGCAAAGCCTTCCTGCATCTGCTTTGCAGAACTGAAATATGCTATTCCGAAAAGCCTGCCCAATTGGGCGGAAAAGCAGGAGCAGGCAGCCACGGACTTCCCAGGGCTCCGGGCATCACATTTCCCTGCTATGGTGAAGAATTACAGAATCCAGGCTGAAGAGAGACCCAGGGGTCATTCCAGGCCTCTGATTCCCAAACATTAGCATGCATAAGAGTCACTTGGAGCGTTCAGTAAAATACAGACTGCTGGGCCCCGCCCTCACAGCTTCTGATTCAGTGCGTTCAGGCCAAGGCTTGAGAATTTGCATTTTAACAGGTTCACAGATAATGCTGATGCTGTTCATCTGAGGACCACACTTTGAGAACCACTGTTCTAAGTCACAGTACCTTTAGTAGGTGCATGTCTCATCTCTGATTGAACACCACCTGTAAAAGAAAGCTCACCACTTTTGACCTTGCTTTGTTCCTGATGGCAAATGTTTTGGCCCCTTCCCATCTTTGTTGCAAATTTCCCCCTCAAACTTGTCTTCCTGCAGTTCCAGGGAAGGCAGTGTAACTTGGACATTGAAAATGTAGGTTCTGAAGTCTGTCTGACTTTAAGCTTATATATATATATATATATATATATGTATATATATATATATATACACACACACACACACACATATATACTAGAGGCCCGATGCACGAAATTCATGCATGGGTAGGGTCCCTAGGCCTGGGGAAGCACTGGCACCCGCCTTGGCCAGCCTGATGCCTCTGTGGGAGGCGACTGGCGGGGGCGGCATATATATATATATATATATATATATATATATATATATATATATATATGATGTTGACAGTATTACAGATGTCCTCCATTCTCCCCTCTTTGCCCCTCTCCACCCAGTCCCTGCCCCATCCCAGGCCTTCACCACACTATGGTCTGTGTCCATGGGCTCTGCATATATGTATATAAGTTCTTTGGACTTTAAACTCTGATTCTCTCCCTCCAGGCTCTGTCACTTTGGGTAAGTCACTTCACTTCTTTAAACCTAGATGTTCTCATCTGCAAAAGGGGGATAATGATAGATTTGATCTCGCGGGATCACGTGAGAATTCACTTACTCGGAGCACAGGAAGCTCTCAATACGTTTCAGCAATCCGGCATTGTGGAGGAGCTCACAGGTCCTGCAATCGACAGCCTGCGTTTGAAAGCCGCCTCCATCCCTTCCCACCTGTGTGATCTTGGGCACATTATTTAATTTTGAAAAATAATAGTAATAATGGTAGAACCTGCCTCGCCAGGTTTTTGTAAGGACTAAATTAGTTTGTGCATGTAAAGTTTAGACCATAGCCATGTAAGAGCTCACTGAATGTTACCCATTACATTTATGATCTTATAATTATGATCGCCCTGCCCACTGGTTCTGGTTCCAGTTTGCTCTCTGTCCCACAATGAAGCCCTACAGAAATGTAAAGGCATTTCTCTGGATTACAGATGCCAATTCTTCCGGCGTGGTGTCGAGAGCTAATCATAGTACTGCTTGTGTATTGAAACCAGTAAGCTCATCACCTCCTCAGATCTAGTTATACAGCCCCAGATTATTCCAGCCTGTCAGCAGCCGTTTCACTCTGTTGATTTATACTGAGCTGGTGATCCCATGAGATCACGAGGTCTTTTCCACAGGCATCGCTGCTGATCTATAACTTCTCTCATCCTCTCTTTGGCAGTTGATCTTTTGAGCCTAAAGGCAGGACCTGTCATTTATCCCTAGTAAATCCTATTATTGAACCCTTGGGTGGTTATTCTTCTTTTTGTTTCTGGAGCACCAAAGCCTGTTCCCTTCCCTCCATCCCCAGGAGGTAGGCATGAACTTCACCGTCTCCTTCCTCCCTGGCCTCCCAAAGAGGTTGGGTGGTTATTGGCCTGCAGTATGGTTGGGGTTGGGAACCACTGCTCTGGGCAGTGATGCTTCTGTGGCTCCCTTTCTGTTGTCTGGTATGCTTTGTGCCATTGGAGCCTGGGATGAACACCCCCTCACTTCAGCTATGTCTGCCATCAATATGTTAGTCAGGACATGACCAATGTCAGGGTCTGTTGGCTTTATTCAGTGGTCTTGGATCCATGACTACCTTACACTTTAACCAGCTTTGAAATCCCATTGGCTTCCTCACGTTCTCTTTATCACCTGCCCTGGTTGGCATCTCCAGACTCACACACTGTTCCACTCTGCCTCACACAACGTCTCAGCTCCATTGTGCTGAACATCCAAGTCCCCAGGAGGCACTATGCCTTCCCTCATACTCTGTGCCAACTTCTAGTTATCTCTCAGGTCTCAGCAAACATGTCTTTCCCTCCAAGAAGCCTTTCTTGACTCCCACCTCCTTCTGTGAATCCCCACAGTGCCCTGAACTTCCTTGTCATAGCACTTACTGTACTGTAATTCTTGGTTACCTGACTTGTCCAATGCATCTAACACTATGTGTGGCACATTGTAGGTGATTAATGACTATTTGTTGAATACATGAATGCATTGATGAATACAGTCATTTGAATGTAAGACAATCTAACTACCCTGTCATTCAGCTCAACACATTTTCCACATTGTCAACATTGTCAACAGGATTTCATGGAAGACATTGTTAGCGTCTTGGATGAAGACTGTGTCCTAATAGTGTCCATTGTTCTTCCGCTACATCAGCTCAGCTAAGACCTTTTCCATGTAGACTGTTGGGAAGAGCTGGAGAATACAGCGCAGTGGGCTCTTCTTTCTCAGGCTTGGTCTAGGCTTGGCCTTCATATCTGTTGTCTGGTTCATCTCAGGATGCTCCTCTTGAGAGAGACACAAGTTGTCTACTTCAATAAAAGACAGAAGAAAACACCATGCTCTACCTGCCTTTTCTGGCTTCAGCCCTCCCTCCTTCCCACCTCCCCTCAGCATCTCTGCTGCTCACTCTGGGAGCTGAACCAAGGAAGGGAATGTCTGCTGTTCCTTCCTTAATAGGCTGGTCACTCAGGACAGCTGCCTGGCAGGGCTGTGGCTGTATCACTGAGCTGCCACCAGGCATGGGACAGGCCTCCTCTTTTCCTGTCGTCCCCATATCACTGGATCCCGATAGGATGTGTAGACAACAGGACTACATGACAGCTTTATGGAAAGCGAGGTTGTCACTTAACCTGGAGCTTCAGGCTGTATAGACAGTCAGCCTGGGCCGTTTAACGCTGGGAACATATCCACCATCCACCCTGGGTTCTGGGGAATGTGAATGTGTGCACATGTATGTGTTTGTGTACTTGTAAGAGGCAGCCAATTGGAGGTTTGTTTCTATAGCACAGGCTTCCAAAATTGGGGCTTAGCAGCCATTCTTTACCCCAAGCCTGGGGAGTGAATACAAGGACTTTCCTTTGGATCAGTGGGGAAACTGAGGACTTAAGTGATGGCCCCAATTCCCGACTGACTGGGCTCATCTGTGCACTGCATCAGCATAGCTGAGAGTGAGGGCAATACAGGTTTGCAGTGTAGCCTCCTGAACATGGCAGGACCAGGACCACTCCTGAGGCCAGGCCCTCCCCTTTCTTGCTTCCCTTCCCAAGGAAACAGATGACACATTATGAGCAGAAAGAGCCTGTTGCCTACATGGCCATTTTTCCTGCTCAGTTTAATAGAGGTGACAGCCGTCTATTTTACTTGTCTCGTAACATCGAATCAGTAAATAAAATATGGGTGAACTCGCAGGTTTAGCTGAATTATGGCTGGTCCATGGGGACTGAGGGCTGGGGAAGAGTTGAGCAGAAATAGAATTCCTAGCTTCTTGCAAGAGTGGCTGAGCCTGTGTCTTTCTCTGGATCCAGAAAGTCTTTCTGTGTCGGAGGAGGCCAGGCAAGGTCATCCTGTTGGACAGTCTCTGAGCCCATGGAGAACATAAGTGGAGGCACCCCAAATATTGGCCACAGGAGTGCACTCCCTGTCCCCACGCTTTTCTTTCACAGATTGGGATACAGAGAAATGAAGGGGGAAATGACTGGAGTCACACACCTGGTGAGCCATGAGGAAAATAATATGAAAACATCGGTCTCTAACCCCCAGTCTATTAGGAAAATTCCATCCACTTCCTGTTACACCCCCTACACACACACACACACACACACACACACACACACACACACACACACTATAGGTTTTAAATTTTCAGCCTTAAGAAAGATAAGGAGACTAGATTTTTCCACTGTGGCAAAACAGAGTTATAAAACCTTTTTTCCATGTTGAGGGAGAAGTAAAAATCAGATTCACATGTGTTTTAAAAGCTCGTAGATGATGATACACCCTGTGTGCTTTGGCGAGAAGCAGGGAAATTAAGGTTCACCCCTAACCTCTGAGTTCAGCACCACGGAGAGCAGCCAGGCCCTCGGGTAGTGAGTGGGCGCCGCCTACACGCTGACTTCTCCAGTGAGGGTGATGTGGTTATTGTAAGGTCTTGCGAAACAGGCATTCTTTTTCCAAATGCTATTCCTCTAGGACTCTGCTGTTCATAAACCGGGCTGAGGTGTTTAGCAGACACAGTGGGCTAGTAAGAGCTGTTATTGTGGCCGTTCAAATTGAGTATCTCACAGAAAAAGAAAATGAAGTGAATGGATAGAATTTTCTCCCTCCCTCCCCCCGCCCCTCATAAATTGTTCTTAAACCTGTTGTGCCTTGTACGGCTTGTCTACTAGGGAGCAGTAGCAGATGACAAAACGAGTGACTATTTCGTTGTCAAATATCACACCTGATACCAAGAGTCTCTGCTCAGCTTGTCAGCATCATCTCTCGCATTGCATTTGGTAAGTAGGCATCTGTTATCTGTCTTTATCCTGCTAAATGTGATTTCTTGAAAGTATTTTTGTGTGGTACTGTTTCTCGAGTTTGCAGAGCCCTGTATACCTGTAATAGAACTGTGTTTTCTGCTAGGAGTAAATAAAATTACTTTTTGTTCAGGTAATGGGAATTAAATGTGTCACCGCTTTGTGGCACTCCCCAAAGAACCCAGCGGTACCAGGTGCTCCACCACCTGCATGTGTCTGAGAAGCCTTGTGACTGGGCTGGGCGTTGACAAAGGTCTCTCCCACATAGGAAAGTGACCTCAGCATGCCTCAAGAGCGAAGGGGAGCTTTTGTCCACCACTGGGGACTGAGAGTTGGCCAGAACTGCTGGACTGGAAGCCAAAGGGCACAGGAGGCTAAAAGTCTTGGAAGGATAAGAGTCAGGAATTGGCTTTTGCCTCTGAACGAGGAGTAAGGTTTAGGTGAATGGGCTGCAGGGATGTAGGAGGCAAGATGGCACCTTGAAGTCATACAGCAGCTGGAACGATCTGAAATGGGCAGGGAGGAAGGGGCTTACTAAGTAGGGTACTCCAGGGGCCCTGACTCGAGACAGCTCAGTAAGAGGGGACTGGGGTTGTTGCTGCTCCTGCTTGGATTCACAGAATCAGAGAAATCTGCTTTGGAAATGTGGCTATTTTTATGCTGTTTGTAATTGTTTGTTTCCTGTCTTCTTCACGTGGACTCTGGGCTGACTCATTGCTTCACTGAACATTTTTGAGCGTCCACTCTGTGTACTGCAGAGCATGCAGAGCAGGGGATTGCCGCGGCCCGGGGACACGGAGCAGTGTTCCTGGACCTGCTGGCATCTGAATGGCCTCACGTAGGTCCAAGAAGCTGACCTGCCGGGATAGCTGTGGCTGTTTGAACGTTTAGGTCCACACAGTTCAGACCAGAGCCCTGCACTGGATCTCCCTCATTCTCCTGTGTGCTGGGGAGGAGCACTGAGTCTCAGAGAGGAGAGGCCAGTGAAGACCCACCCAGCACAACCACCGCTCTTCCCTGTCACCCTTCCCTCCCGCCCTCCTTGTCCTTGCCCCTTCGCAGCCATTCTATCGCTGCTGTTGTTCTGAGGACTCTTTCTCTCCTGACGTCACACGCCATCCTCAAGCCCCACTCAGGGTTCTTTTGGGCCAGTTCTCTGTCTCCTGGCAGAACTGGACCTTAACATGTCCAGATGGGGTGGGTACCGGTGTAAGGAGGAAGGGGAAGGGTAGGGGCAGGGGTTAGTATCCTATTTGGAGTTTCTGAAGGATACGGATCTGTCTCCTGGGTGAGAAAGTTTTTCTTTCTGGCTGATCCAGAGTCTTCCTGCTACAATGTAAATCCGCCTCGTCCAGGACCTGACACGGCTATTTGTGGAGTTCGGGAGGGAGCAGCTAGATTGGAAGCCAGTAGCTTCAGGGACGTTTCTTCTGGGGCTGTAGCAAAGAAGCTCTCAGACAATTAAACTGAAATGGCTACAATTTTGCTCACAAGGTCTTGGACAGATTTATAATATTTTCTCTTTTAAAAAATTGGGACTTTTTTTCATGGAGACAGTAATTTATGGAATAATCAATTTCTTTATCTACCTAATACATGGGAGTGATTTGTCAGTGTGGGCATTAATCTCTCCCAGAGGCCGGGGAGGACAGACAGCCTTGGAGCCTGACTCACCCGCCAGAAGGTGGCTTTTCCTGTGAGCTACTTTGATTCCAGACCTGGATCTAAGGCCCGTAGTGAGAAAGGCCTGGGGCTCCTGCAACCCCACTCAGAGCAAAAATGCTAATGCTTCCTCCTTACCAGTCTCAGCCCCACCCAGAGAGAAGTAAAGTAGAGCACGCGCTGCCCCCATTGAACAGGCATGGAGATGAAGTGCCACAGAGGATGCTCAAAGACCAGAGCTGGGAGACGTGAGGGCAACCGTGGCCATCTCTAAATCTCTGAGGGCTGCAGTGTGGAAGAGGGAGCAAACCTGGTTTCAGAGGCCCCAGTAAAGAGAATTGGGGCCAGTGGGTGATGGTCCAAGAAGGCAGACTTTGATTCAATGCAAGCTATCTCATAGTGCTATTTGAAGATAAAATAAGATACCGTGGGGAGTAGTGAACTTCCTGTTATAGGAGATATTCAAGAACAGATTTGCTTTCACTCTGGTGTTCTAGGCATCCCCAGCTGTGCAGCGAGAGGTGCTATAAAAATCCAGGCTTCCTCAGCGCCCTGAAAGGCCAGGGCTATGCCTGCTCCACGTGATACAAATTCCATGAAGTCTGAGCTTCATGGTTGCAAGGAATACTCTTACCAGGCTCTTCCCTGCAGGTCTCCTTCAGCACTTCATCCCTCGGCAGTGCCCATGGGTCAGGTCAGGAAGGAAACTGGGTGCTGCAGCCAAGAGAGAAAGCCCTGCTGTCAACGTTTTGGGCCGTATAATGCCAAATATGCCGGGATGCCTGATTTCATTTAATTTTCACATCTCTCTGATGTATGATTACCTTTTCCGTAGGTGTAGAAACTGATGTCTAAAAATGGTGGATAGTCCAAAGTCATACAGCTGGTCAGGGTGGCGCTGTACCCACTCATTCCCACAGGCAGTTGTTTCCTCAGCGAGACCTTATTGAGCACCTACTATACGCCAGCCCCGTGCCAAGTGCTGTGATTACAAGAGTGAGCAAGATGGGCATGATCCTTGCCCTCATGGAGCTTGCTGTCTGGCAGAAAGACAGATATCAAAGCCATTGCAAGTTCAAAGGGAGTTACAGAGGGGAAGTGCAGGCTGCCAGGGGAAATCAGGAAAGACTTCCCTGAGGAGGTGACATTTGGACTGAGACCTGAGGGACAGTTAGGTGAAAGCAATGGGCGGGAGGGAGGGATGTTTTCTAGGTAGAGGGACTAGCACACACAAATGCCCGAGGGGCAGACAGTTGTGTTAAGCTGAACCACATAAACTACCAATTTTGTAGGTCAAACATCAACAATTTCATGTTTCAAACTAGTGTTTAAAAACCTTAAGGAAGTCCAGTGTGAATGGAGTGAACAAAAGGGATAAGGCCTGAGTGGTGGGCCTCACAGAAGGCTGGACAAGCCAAGGCAAGGAGGCTGGACTTTATCTCAAGGCACTAGGGAGCCATTGAGGACTATGTGAAGGGGAGCAACATAATTAGATGCATATATATGGAAATTTGTCCTGATGTCTGTGTGATGTGACAGCAGTGGGTACAAGTGGAAGCTGAGGGGCCATCAAGAGGCTGTTTAAGCCTAGCCTGTGTGGCTCACTGGTTGAGCATCGACCTATGAACCGGGAGGTCACGGTTTGATTCCCCGTCTGAGTACATGCCCGGGTTGTGGGCTCGATCCCCGGTGCGGGGTGTGCAGGAAGTAGCCAATCAATGATTCTCTCCCCCTCTCCCTTCCTCTCTGAAATCAATAAAAACATATATTTTTTAAAAAGAACCTGTTTAAGTAGTTCAGGTGAGAAAGGACAGGGAGATGTGGAGACAGAATGGAGGATGGGTTAGACACCATGTGTCCTGACTCCTGGTCTAAAGCCCTTCGCAGAAGCCTGGCGGTCCCTTTGCCCCAGGCCTGAGCACTGGAGGCCAGGCCATGACACGCATGCGTGGTCCAGTCCTAGAACTATGTATCTGTTTTGTGAGACCTCCATCAGTGAATGCCACATCAGACTGTCCACAAGCTCAGCTGGGCCTCCAGCACCATTTCATGCCTCTCAATTTTGACCAGAAAACCCCTAGGAGTATTCTGTCTCCTGGCACCCAAGGTGGTGAGCACTCCTCGGGTGGGGACTGCTCTCCTCAATGCCTCCTCCAGCAGGCAGGCCGGTCCTGGGCGTCTGGTTGCCCAGCCAGGCCTTCTGCAAGTCCTACACCCCACTGACGACGTGGCAGCGAGGCCCAAGGAAGGGGCTCTATTCTCGGTTTTTTCCTTAGGAGTCTCCAAGGACCAGGAGCTTCCCTGTGGCTGAAGCCCCTTCGCCCACTGGGGTGGAGCCGCCTTGGTGGGAGGCGGGAAACCTCGGCCTGCAGGACAGCTGCAGGGGCCCCTGTCCCCAGGACTGCTGTGGCAGGGTGGGAGTGGCAGCCCACACGGATCAGTCGGGCTATGCTTCCCTTTACTTTCAGTTTCCAGCACCCGTTTTCATACAGAACCATGATCAACTCCAGGCAGGCAGAGCTGTTTGTGACTCCCATGCTTCTGCATTCTGTGCTTCCCACCTGGCACGCCTTCTCCTCCTTGGCCTCCTGCTGAATTTCTTCTGTCTCATACATCATGTCCTGTGGCAAGTCTCACCTCCTCCAGGAAGCCTCCTCTGATGCACAGGGCAGTTGGTCACGACCTTCCGAAGGCCCCGTAGAGCCTTTCCCCCGCTTCCTTTTCAGAGCACTTCTCACTGGTGCAGAAATAATCCCCCCCCCCCCACTAGTCTTCCTCGAGGCCCTGGAGCTCACAACATTGAAGCTTATGGACCTATTATTGCATTTGCCCCGGACTGTTTTTATATTTTGTTATTAAAGCAATACCAACAGCGAAACCTATCTACTCTCTTGAAAACAAACTCCTTAGCCTAAAATTCAAGGAATTCTCTTTCTGAACTCTGTTTCTAGGCTCGCCCCCCACCCCCACCTCACCCCCCCCAACACACATAAATTTAATTTTAAGTTGAATTAGTTTTTTTAAGGTGAGTTAGCCAAAATTTAAAAAAATGGAATTTTTTTAATATAAAATTTTGGATTTCCAGCTTCTTTTCCCACATTCCCACATGCCACAGGCCCCACCTCGCCCTATAGTGCGTCCCCTGCATTGGGGCCATTTACTATCATGCATGTGCTGTAGAGTTAAGAGGGAAAAGTAAAATATTTTGTGTGCCTGTGTTTTACGATCAGGAGTAAACAAGAGAGAGGCTAAGAGAACCGCTCATTTCGAACATTTTTCTCTCCCTCCTGGTCCTGCCTCACTGGAGGCTTCCCAGTGGCTCCCACAGGCACTGAGTCCCTGACCCCACGTGGACCAGGAGCTTCTCAAAGGCAAGGCCCTTATCTCATTCCTATTGGTAATAACAGCTACTGCCATCGAGGCCTTATCCATCTCATTTAACCCTCACAGCAACCCTCATCCCACTTTCCAGATGAGGGGCCTGAGCCTTGGTGAAGTGTAGGCACCAAGGTTTGCACGCTGGTCTGCCTGGCTCCATCTCAGTTCCCTGTGTAGTCCAGCAGCTGCCCCAAGCCAGGCCCACAGTAGCCAGTTAGTAAGTGCCCCACAAATCAAATTGAATTCCCGAGGGGCTGGGTGGAGCCAGGTGGGGACACCCCTCCCCCTCCTCCAGAGCGGACAATGGTCTGTTTAGGATGCTTCTGGTTCTTCTTTCCTTCTCTGGTGCCTGGCTGGCTCCGCGCTGCGGTCTATCTCCAGGGCAGCATTACCGGGAGTTAGGTTAACATGTGCCAGGCAGAAAACCCGCTGCGAGTCCCTTCACGTTCCCATGTTTTTGAGGCGCCAGGACCTGGTGCGGGCATCTGAGCTCTGCAGGAGGAGCATTTTAACAACCTCTGTCCTTGTTCGCTCCCTGCAGTCCTCGCAGTGGCCGCGGGCCCATCACTCCGACGACACAGTCCCAGCGACTAATTGGTCCTGGATAATAGGCCACACAGACACAGTCCTTTACCCACTCCCTCCAGGCTCCAAGGGGCCATACAAAGTAGGAAGCTCCACCAAGCTTCCACTTCTGCTTGATGGGGGCTGGGAAGGAGGGGAGAGGCTGTGCCCCCCACCCAGGCAGGCGTGAGGTGCTGGGCACCCTCACCCTGGCCAGGCTACAGGTAGGTGGGTGGGGGGACCTATAGTGAGAGTGTGGGCTGGTGTCATGTCAAGAGTCCCTCGTGGACATTGTCAGGAGGTGGTTGCAGAAGAAAAATTTAGCAAAGCAAGCGCCAGCTGCCAGCCTAGAACGGTGCTGGTAAACTCAGCTTCGCCCAGGTCCCGGATGGCATTATCACTGGTGGCCCCTTGGAGCCAGGTGGCAGTGGGAAACAGATGAATTGGGGAGATGTTTTCTCTGAAGAACCTCTAGCTTTCTAAGCAAGCAGATTAAGTTCTGGACCAAGTGGGACTCCTACGTCCTTGGTACTTGGACTTGTCTCTGGAATGCCAAGTCCACTCACTCTGTGTCCTTCAATGTTCTCTACAGTGAGCTCAGCAGGCAGGACAGGACGGGGACTCCCCACACTGCAGTGAAGAAACTGAGGTTCAGTGGGGCCAGGTCACCTATCCAAAGGGCACACTAGTGAGAGCTGGACTGTGAAAGCCCTCAAGTCAGACCTGGATGTGAATCGTGCCTTCACCTCTCAGTGGCTCCGCGACCTTGGGAACACCATGCCAGCCTGGTTTTGCTCGTCAGAAAACATGGAGAAATATGGTGTGTGTCACAGCACTTCACTCAGGTCATGGTCAATAGTAGGTGCTTAGGAAGTGTGCAGCTCCATTTCCTGGGCATCTTCTACCCCATCACCTTTATCCCTGCCTCGAGGGTCTCAGGCTCATTGCTATGACCTTGCACAGAAATGTCTTGATATTTGCTGCCAGGTAGACTGAACACCTGGAAGATTGGTCCATCTTTCTTCTCTCCATCCCAGTGTTTTGGTGTCATGAAGATAAAGCCACGGTGATGTAACTGCCAGGGCCCAGTTCCCAGAAGGCCATAAAACACAGGTGATTCTGCCCGGCCCCACTCACCACAATCCCATAAAGTGCTCCTCGCATCCAACACATGGTTATTTTTTTTCAAAATCGCTGAACTAGCCATGTTAGCTGCATTGATCAATAAATTACTTTGATGAAAACTCAATAGGCATTGGCCCCCTGGCACTCATTCCCGCACAAAGGAAGAGCTTTATACTTTTTACATCTCAACATCCTTGGTGCCATTTCCCGTCCCATTTTTCTTCTCTGCGTCCCACTCCCAGGGGCCGCTGCCCAGGACACAACCTGCCTGGATAGGACTCAGAGTTCCTGGGACTGCCGCCAGGGCTGCTTCTGGCCCAGGCCATGGGGGTACCCTGAGGGGACGGTTGACCCATTGACCCAGGCCTCCAAGGACAGTTTTGCTTGCAGGGCACACTGGACCCTCAGCCACCACTGCTCCCGGGCATCCTCCTAGGCCCCTGAGACCATCATGAGCAGCCCTGCTGGGGGAATGACAGCCAGTTACAGCACCAGCCTCCTTGCTTGGAAGAATCAGGAGCCAGAATAGTCCCAGGGTCATCCCTTAAACTCACTCACCTATTCATTTACTCATTCATTCACTCATTCATTCACGTGACAGTTTTTGAGCCCCTGTTGTGTGCTGGGAGCTTCCCATGGGTAGCATTATTTAATGCTCTGCTTGAAGTTAACTTTTCACCCCCTTAGGCACAACAACATCCTGTACTGCATGCTTAGAAAAGGCAGGTGCTGTGCTAAACATACAGGCGTTGAATGAAGCAGCAGAGCTGGTTATGAGTCTAGACACTGGGGCCCCTCTGATTAGGTTCAAATCTGGCTCTTGACCTTCTGAACTTCTCTGCGCTTCAGTTTCTCCATCTGTAAAATGGAGATGCAAAGGGGTCATAGAACAGATTGAGTTGCTGTGGATAAGCACCATGTGCCTGGCACATATGAGTACCGTATAAGCATTGGCTGCTTTTAGCTGGTGAGGATTAAATGAGCTAATACGTGTAATGTGCTTAGAACAGTGCCTGATACATAGAGCTCAGTGCTTCTAAGCTAACATCATCATTGTCTCAATAATTTAATCCTCACAACAATGTTAGGAAGCAAAAACTATTAGTCTTTCCATTTTACAGATGAGAAAACGGAGGTCAAGCAGATCACCTGTAATCTCTGACTCCAGCCCCGAGCATTTTTCTATTGTGCTGGACTGCTTGGTGCAAGCAATGCATTGGAGCTGGAAAGCATCTGGGAGCTGCTGGACCAGCAGGATAAACGTGGTGCAGATGGGAAAACTGAGGCCCAGAAAGTACTTGTCAGTCAGTCAGGGCAGTGACTCCTGGGTGCTTCCTAGGTACATGATAGCTGGTGATCACGCAGGTCCCCAGCTTCCCTGGGTGCCCTGGTTATGTCTGTTGTCCTGTGTACGTAAGAATCGTGCCCCTTCCCTCGTCTCTAAGAGCTCTCTCAGCAGAGCTGATAATCGAGTAGGTTCTTGAGTCAGACTCTCTGGGCTTGAATCCTGGAGTCACCACTTCTCATCTGTCACCCTTTCTGTGTCTCAGCCTCCCTTGGTCTGTAGGAAGGATTGAGTTGGATACATTGCCCGATGCATAGAATGCACTCAGGAGACGTTACCTCTTATTTATTCTTCTCAAGAATAAACATGAAAATAAAAAGAACAAACATCCGTTTGCACAGCTCTAAACTTGTTTACAACTCCTCTGACCCCCCGGCAGCTCTGAGGACTGGAACAGTCCGAAGTCGTCTCCTTTAATTTGTACCTGAGCGAAGAGAGGTCCAGCCTGGGTGGTGGTCCAGGTCACACAGCTGGCTGATGAGACAGGCAAGACTCGAATTCACATCCTTGGATCTGAATTCTGCAGAGCCGCCTCTTCCCTGTGCTACAGCTGCACCCCCAACTCCCCGTTTCAAAGGCCCAGCCACAGGGAAACCCCTGTCACCCCTCAAAGAAGCTGGACTCCAGCAGAGCTGGCCCCTCCCCCCAGGTGTAGGTGTTCTCTCAATAAGCACTTGACTGCCACGTCACTGGGGTGGCCCTGCTGGGCAGTCCTAGTACTTGTCTCCTCTTCATTATCAGGACATTGGCTGCTCCCCTCAAAGCTCCCCCACGCCTACCCTGCCCCTACCCCCTTCCATTAACAACATCGGGACTGTGGCTGCAGGCCAGGGGACATTTTTCCCAATTACTGCGCTCGCCCAACTTCCTGCCTCAGCCCAGCCCAGCCCAATTTGCATACCATTAGCTATGATGCCATGCATTATGGATTCATACTTAATTTTAGTACTTTTTGGAGACAACTCTAACCTAATTAAAATCTTCTTCTCTGAGAATCTGACATTTCTTCGAACTCTGGTAACATGGGCTCTGCACAGATGGACCTCGCACACACACACACACCCCTCCAGCCATAGGCACACGCTGCCATGTCAGCCACCAGTCCATGGACTCCTTTTATAAATGAAAAGGTGAAACTGAAAAAAGGCCTTTTCCTCCAAGTCGATTTGTATTCAGACAGCTCTGTGAGCCCGCTTCCCCAGCTTGTGCCTGGAGGGTCTGCCGGCTGGAGGCAGGCTCCGCAGAGAATCTGAGGCTGGGGGATAGGGGCTCAGGCCCAGGCTCCGCCCCGCCAGCTTTCCTCTAGGAGTCACTGAGCTCGGCCAGGCCTCAGTTTCTCTCACTTTTGAGCTCATCAGAAGATAAAATTATCCTCAGTGCATTTCTATCAGGCCATCTGAAATGAAGTCCAAGGAAACCTTTTTCCTTAATCAAACAAAAATCTCACAGCAGTGTTGAGGGAGGGATGAATAGTGGATGCAGGGCGTTTCTTTCCGGCAGGCTTGTGCTGGGTATGTTAACCCCTATGGCTATGGCTCCTACTTGTATGGCTGATGGCCCACGTGGGACCCAGAGCTCTGAGGAACAATTGAGCCCGCAGTAGGGCTGCGTGGCTCCGTGGCCCCAGGGTCCTCCCTGCCCGAGGTCCACCCTCCTCTTCCATTGCTGCCTGCTTGGTTTGCCCTCCCCAAGGAAGGCTGGGTTAGGCTGTGTCCCATCACATCCTCCTCAGAAACCTTCCATGGCTCCCACTGGGCGCAGCCCTCCACCTGGGCCTCCTCAAACAGGTCACTGTTATCCAGGACTGCCATTCTCCAATGGGGGACCAAAGAAACAATGCACATGGTTGATAGTGTCAAGGAAAACCCTTGAAGGTGCTCACCCAGGGCCTGGCGCCCCGCTCCTCCATCTGGAGCTCCCAGCAAGATTTGTGCCCATGTCCCCAGCGAGGCCCTGGGGCTCCCAAATGCCGCCGCACACTCAGGCCTCCTCACCTTCATTCACTTGGTCCACTCTGCCTGGAATACCCTTCCCAGCATCCATCCAGGTCAGATCCTACCTCCTCCAGAAGGTTTTCCCTGCAGGAATGACCCTCCCCCTCTCTCAGGCACCTGAGCTCTGTGGTCAGAAGCACGAGGTTTGCACCAGGCTGTCAGATGTGACTCTCAGGTCTGTCATTTACTGGTTGTGTGACCTTGGACAAGTTGCCGATCCATTCTCTGTCTCAGTTTCCTCATCTGCAAAATGGGCATGATAATAGTACCTACCTCCTCGCCAGTCCCAAATGAGGTGCACCATGAATGAGGTGCACTGCACACAGCGCCTGCACATAGCAGCTCAGAGCCTTGCGCACAGTGGGGCCTCCCGTGCTTGTTGGCGGAGTGGAGAGCTGACCTTGAGTTCAGCCTCCATGTGTGAGACTCAGCAAGGAGGAGGCACTGCAGGTGCACAGGATGCTCTGAAAGGCAACACTCCAGGCAGCTGGCAGACTCAGGCGGGGAGTGGGCATGGCGCTGAGCTGAGGCAGGGGCTTCTGCCTTGCTTGGGGGGCATCTCAGTGAAGTGATGGGCTTGCAGGGCTGCAGCGCCTGTGGCTGGGGGCTGTGGAAGATTGTCTTGGTCATAAGAAGCAGCCCGGGTTCAAATCCTGGCTGCACCACACTTGCGCAGTTTCTTAGCCCCTCCGTGGTCTGTCTTCTGTCCCGTGAGGTGGGGACAGCCATCGTGCCCTCCTCCTGAGGTGCTCAGCACTGCAAAGCCACAGCCCTTCCAGCGTTCATTCCATAGCCACGTCGATTCATCGCAGCCCACAGCCCCACCGGTGCCTGGGAACTGGCCTCCGACGTCTCGGCCACGTGCCTGGTTTGCATGGAGACTGCTCTTTATCCAGAGGGTTTTAGGTTTTTAACGAATAAGTTCACCTGAGTCCTGCGGGGCATCGACCAGGAAGGTCTTTGACTTGAACCTCCCATTAGCCATTCCTCCTCACATGCTGAGGCTTTTGCAGAAAATCATTTAATGTTTTTTCTGTGTTTAAAGAAGGCTCTGAGGGCCCATCGCACTCGGCCTGGCTGGCCTGATCTTGGAACAAAGTGCGGTCCCCAGAGGAACCTGCCAACCTCTGCTCTTAAGTAAATTCAGGAGCATTTCCGCACGGGGCCTGGCCGGCTATATTTAGTCTTTGCCAGGTCTTTGAGCCCCCCTCAGTCCCCCGCGTTATTAAGGTCGCTGTGAGCAGGAGAGGGCTAAGGCCTGGCGGGCAGGGGAGCAGCCCCACCCTAGTGAGCAGCTGGAGTTTGCGCTGCAAGGTCTGGGATTCAAACTTGGCTCCGACAGTGGTGTGTTTAGGGGCGGGAGAGAGAGCCCAGACTCCACGAAGCAGAGGAGGCTTCCTCAGCCTCCGTCTCCTGAGTCCCCACCTCGCTCCCCGCTGACTCACAGCCAGGCCCTTCTCTCTGCGGCTGCGTCTTTGTTCGTACTTTGGCCTGTGTCACCTTTCATGTCAGTGGTTCTCACAACCTCCCTTATGTCTCTACATGTGACCGTACCCTCACTCAGGAACCCTCAAGGGCTCCCCAGTGCCTGCAAGATAAAAGCCAACCTCTTCAACTTGGCATTCAAGGCCCTCCATGATCTGTCCTACACCCATCTTTTCATCCTCATCAGCAGCCACGAACACCCTTGAGTGTGAAACTCTTGGGGACAGGGGCCTTTGTCTGCTTTACTTACCGCAAAATGCCCAGTGCCTCGAAGAGCACCTGGGACCTTAGAAAGGTGCTCTATAAATATCTGCTGCGTGAATGGCTGAATAACTGAATGGATGACTAAATGAATAAATGAATGACGCAGTGATCTACAGGCTCTCCACTCTCATGCCTTTGCTCTCACAGCCACGTGCTGCCAGGCAAGACCTGTTTACTCACCTGCATCCCACCCTTTGAGGCCCAGATCTGACCCTGCTTCCTCTGGGATACCTTCCCCGGTGGCCCAGCCCTCTGATCCCTCCTGCCAGTTTCGGCACCCTCTGGTGTTAACACTGTTAGTTCGAAACCTCTGGAGCTTCGGGTATCATCTGAGACTGAAGAGAGAGGCAGGCCACTCCAGATTGGCGGGTGGCAAGTTTAATAGGTGAGGGAACTTACTTATGAGGCTTGTCTTGAGTAGCCACAAGACATCTCTGTACCCGCCCACCAGAATTTAAGTTTATAGAGGTCCTAACTGGGTTCAGTCACATACACCATCCGGATGGTCTCGGCACCACACTTCTGTCTCAAGGCTGTGTCCTGGGGCAGCTTCTGGGACCAGGGAGACAAGCAGAACCCACAGCAGAGGAGGTGGGAGCCTCTGGTTGCCCAGGTCTGGCTTGCAGGTCCGCTGGTGGTCATATCTCCTCCATGACCTCCTCCCACAGACACCCCTTGGTTACCTGGCTCTCCTGAGTCTGCGTCTGCTCTTAGACTTGGCTGCACACCCCCGAGGTCTGGGATGGGTAAGGTGACCCCTTCACAGAGTTCTGCGTGGCTTCTGTGGATGCAAGAGAGATTGGCTGGGTAGTGTAGGACTCGAGCTGCCCGGTCACCAAGGATACAGCCATAGCTGGCATCTGATGTCAGGCAGGCATGGCCATGAGGGAGGTACAACACAGGGTCAGGGAGTGGCCAGAAAGTGACAGATCCCAGAGGGGGAATCCCAGCAGCAGATAAAGCTCAGAGGTCTAAGGCAGCAGGCAAAAGTGGGCCAGGATTGGGGGGCCTGTCGTGGGAGAAATGTCCTTAGATGGAAGAGGCCACTAGGCAGGTGTTGGAGACAGGCAGCCAAGGCCAGGAAAGAAGGCAGGGACCCTGTGCCACACCCAGAAGGGAGGTTAGGGGTCCAGCTGGCCTACAAGGCTTTCTGGGTGATGGAACCGTTCTCTGAAGTGTTTGCTGGCTGATTAAGTCCCTCCAGCATCAGCTGCGGTGGGGCCCAGAGATACAGTGAGCCTGGCCTGCAAATGCAAATCCAGCGTTCTCAGGGGGAGGGATGGGAGTAAACCAGTGGCACACAGTAGGTGTTTTGGGAATGTGGACTTCAGCCACTGCAGATCATGCTTGTCCCTTTGTGGTCACCATGCCTACATCACACATGTGAAATCTCCATTGGAAGGTTTTAGAGGGCACACACACAGAGACACACATGTACACACACACACACACACACACACACACACAGTTCAGTGACAATAAAGGAACTCCAGGCATGGAGCCTGGGGAGGGGCCGGATGACCTCTCAGTGACCTCTGGGCACCCCTTTTCTGAAGACTCAAGCTTGTTGAGTTAAGGGTCTGAATGAAAACAAAGGGAGTGGTGATGGCATCTGGGAGGGGCTGGGAGCCTTTGGCCAGAGCTCAGACCCCTCACCCCACCCACTCCGGATCCTGAGGCTCAATTTCTCCCGTTCTTCTGGGGTCACTTAGCTCTCAGAGGGAACAATTGCAGCAACAATTCGCTTCTGCTTTGTGGGATTCTTTATCCTTTTCAAAGCCCTTTTGTGCACAGTTTTCCATTTGATACCCCCTGTGACATAGGCTGGTATTCTTATCTCTGCTTTATAGATAAGGAAATAGAGGCTCAGAGAAGGGGCCGGCTGGTCCGAGCCCCCTGGGAGGCTGGGCTGTGGAGCGGGATTAGAGCCAGGAGCGGGTGACTTCCTGCCCTGTTGCATTTTCCTCCATCCTCTGATGTGTGATGGTTTTAGAAGACGGCTTCCTTTGGCCTGCGTGAGTCCATGCTGCCCTGATGATTTCCGTGTGTGTGTGTGTGTGTGTGTGTGTGTGTGTGTGTGTGTGTGTCTGGGGGGTGCTGAAAGCAGAGGTTGGCCAAGTGCTGCCTCAAGTATTTCATCTCCCCTCTTCAGCCCTTCCTCAAGTTGGCTTTGGGGGCCCTGATGGGTGGTAGGCTCCCTCCCTCCCCTCCCTCTGCCCGCCTGGGCAGCACCTCACAGAAGAATGTGGGAGCTGGGGAGCCAGGAGGGTGATCAGGGAAGAGAGACTGAAGATGCCCTCATCAGCCCACAAGGCTGGACTCAGAACTCGCCAATATGGAGAGAGCAGAGAGTCAGGACAGTTTGGCTCCCTCGTACCCACCGAAGGGGTCTATCTTGGGACCCAAAATGACACGTTTCAGACTAAGTTCAAAGCAGAGGTTAAGAGGAGTTTGGAGAGAGTGTGGGTTTATAGTCAGTTGCTCAGAAAGGCCAGGAGTTGATGCAGGGGTCCTAATGAAAAGAAAGTGGGTGGTGTTTCCATTCAGGTGAAGGCCAAGGAGGGGGTGCTGGGGACCTCTTGGCCAGACCCCAGACCCCCACCCCTTCCAGCTCTTAGAGCGCAAGCACCTTTACCTCCTGAGGCTGAAATCCTGGAGGTGGA
Source organism: Myotis lucifugus (assembly GCF_000147115.1). NCBI lineage: Eukaryota > Metazoa > Chordata > Mammalia > Chiroptera > Vespertilionidae > Myotis > Myotis lucifugus. Next base: position 344,384 of record NW_005871518.1, read on the forward strand.
GCAAAGGACCTTTGTCTTCCTCTGGTCCGAGGCAGACTCAGTGTCTGAGACAGCAGGCACTGACTCATCAGGGCATCAGTCATGTTTCATGTTTGAGCCAAAAAATGATATTTGGGCTATCAGCTGGGCGTAATTTTTAATCAGTGAATTAGTAACTATTCCATCTCATTCCACAAAAACAATTCGAAGTTGTTTTATGAGAGTTACATTTAATAAGATAGCTTATTGTTCAAAGGATTCAGGACCAAGAAAATACAAATGAGAAATAAAATGTTTCCTAGGAGGAAAAAGAAATGTTATGTTTAAGTCATAATGTCCATTACAGTTGCTATAATAAGAAATGTTATGTTTAAGTCATAATGTCCATTACAGTTGCTATAATTGGACCAAGCATTTGACTCTGTGCTCCCTGGTGGCCAAAGAGAAGAGAGAAAAACTACTAGTTACATCCATTTTACCTTGTGTATGTGGAAAAACCACCCTCATATCTCAGGGACAAAATTAAACTTTTATTAACCCTTCATTTTAAAATAATGTTTTCATCGAGGGCCTTATAGAGAAGATGCTGAGAAGTGCAGCGTCCTTTTAACAAATGGCAGCGGCCGATTTCCTAAGACTGCGTCTGGTATTGTCTGTTCTCTGTGTCAGCTGAAGGCATAATGACAGAACACATAATGACACAATCAAGCCAAAAGCCTGGGCACCCGGTCCAAGTGCACAGCTTGGTCCAAGGGTAAGTCCTAGAATAGCTGGAGAAATCGGCGGCCGGCCTGCTCCTCGGTCCCTCCTCCAAAATGTCATTTCTCTCCATCAGACTTCTGATTGTGTTGGGCAGTAGATGGTCCAGGCGACCATCTCTGGCAAGACCTGACATTGAGGTGGTTGGTTGGGTGGGAGGCAGCTGCTGGGAGCAGCTCCCATTTAATTTAGAGCAGTGACCACCAGGCTTCTTTGATTGGTAATGACCTCCCATGAGTAACAAAGTTTAACATGCCCCCTCATAGATATAATTAGTTCCTTATAGGTTGTATCTAAGTACACCAGGTCAATCTACTAGGTACCTTTTACATCATACATGAAAATAAGTAACTAAAAGGGGTGAGATTCAAATCAACATAGGTAGGAGTTAAAGGTCCCTTCCCCTCTCAATGGGTCCTTCTGTGCCCGCCTTAGGCTGGCACCTTTGGGTTCCTCTGCAAGCCCGGCTGCTCGCCGGAATACCTGCAGCTGTGCCTGAGAGCTGGACAGTGAGGGGTGGGTGCCTCCTCCCACGACAGGCGTGACCTCCATCTGCACCCCAGCTTCCTCTCCCTCAGTGGGGACAACTCCGAGGCAGGTTCCACACCACCTCCCAGGAACCCCAGTGCAGTGCCTGTGGCCGGATTGTGTTCCAGTCGTCCTCAGTGGTGATTTGCTGGGTGATGCACCCCTTATCAGCTGCTCTCCTTTCTCGGTCTTGCTTCCCTCTCGCCTCCCAAGTCAACGGCGGGGACCTCCCAAATGCACCAGCGCACTCCGCTCTGTCTCCTGTTCTGCCTCTGGGGAGACCCCAAGGAAGACAACTTTCTTTGGAGGGAATTGGGGGACCTATGAAGACTCTGTCTTCTCACTTCAACACAGAGAAGGGCCCCGGGTTTTTTCTTCAAAACCAGTCCTGTGTCTCTTCCTGGTGCGATGACTCTGGTGTGAGCGAGCTCCTGGTCAGCCACACCACGCCCCCACCGTGAGCAGGAGGAATTCCATAAAGCTCCCAGGATGCCCAGGGCTGGAGCCCCTGACTTCCCTCCGGGGAATCAGGTGCAGCCTGTCCTCCAGTAACTTAGTTAAGCTCCCTGCTCTGTAGACTTATTGAAGATAAACTCGTTACATTTGAGAGGACAACTGCCGAACGCCATTGATTTTTGCTTTAGAACAATTGATCTCAGACCATTCTTTCCGACAATAGGCAGATGAAGGACCACTTGTCTGTCACAGCCACTCCTGGTTGGTGACCAAACGTGGAGCCTTTGGCCTATGGGAGCTCATCTCTTCATGCTGTGGGCAGCGGGGGTGGGAGACATGAGACACAGATTTGCAGCATCTGAAGGCATTTTGATTCTTTAAGTTATAAGTGAAAATTACTGGCTGGTAACCCAAGGGATATCCTTGGAGAGTTATTGACAGAAATTGAAGCCAGAACTGCCGAAACCTTAGGTGTTTTATTCCCTAACCCCTGCAGCCAGGTACGCTGCCGCTTCCCTGACTGGGGTTCAGGGATGCGAGGGCCCCGCGCGCTGCCGTGGTGCACGCCGGCCGATGTTTACGGGATGTGGGTTTCAGCGATGGAAGACTCCCATGAGCGTTTTGGCCGGAGGACGGAATTGGGATCTGGGTCACTGTTTCCAAGGCTCACTTCTCTCCCACTCTGATTTCAAGTCCCCCTGACTGTCCACTTCCGGGGAGCTGCTTCCTGCCCCCGTGGGCACAGGGGAAGGGGACTGGATTTGGATTCAGACAGACGTGGGCTTGAATCTTGGCTCTGTGCCTGGCTCGCTGGGTGACCTGACAAGTCACTGCATCTCTCTGGGTCTCCGTTTTCTTTTCCATAAAATAGAATTACAGTGGGGCCTTGACTTACGAGTTTAATTCGTTCCGTGACGGAGCTCGTAACTCAAATTACTCGTATGTCAAATCTTAAAGTGAACGAGTGAGACACGTGATGCTGGGCTGATGTTGTGGCCTTCACTGTGACGTTCGCTGTGCCAACTAGCGGTGGGGTATCTGAAGCTGGCTCGTAACCCGAATTTTAGCTCGCAACTCAAAGCAAAAAATCGGCCGAGAGACAGCTCGTATCTCGAAAAACTCGTTAGTCGGGACAATCGTAAGTCAAGGTCCTACTGTATTGCTTGGTAAGATTGTTGTAAGCATGAAATGACATAATCTATGTAAAGCGCTCAGCATGGTGCCTGGCACATGGCTGTGTGACTTTGGGCAAGTGACTCTACCTCTCTGAACTCCATTTTCCCCACCTGTCAAATTGAGTGAGTGACACCTCCAAAGGTTGTTACGAAGAGTACATTGATTAAATTTATGTGTGTGAAGCATTTATTATAGGATCTGGCACATGGGAGGTGCTCAATAAGAGTTGGCTATGATTACCATAATTATTATTCATTCATATACGACAGCGGTAATAAAAGTAACACCTGTCTCGTCCACCTTAACTGTAGGAGGGCTGATAGATCAAATGAGACAATGGATTCCTGAAGGTCATTCATTCATCCATTCAACAAACATTTCTTGAGCATTGACTGTGTTCCAGGCACCACTCTAAGCATTGGTGAGTAGCAAAGAGCAAAACAGTAAAACCCTTGCCTGCAGAAGCCTGCCTTCTGATGAGGACACTACCCACAGCATGATGATTACAGAAAAATATAGCGTGTGCTTGATAATAGTAAGTTCCTAGGGGATGGAATAAGCAGGGGTGGGGAATGGGAGGTGGGAGGAGGGGTCACGTGAGCCATGGTCAGGGTCCCCAAGGCCTCAGGCCTCATGAAAAGACTATTTGATCAAAGACCTGAAACAGCTCTTTGAAGCTGGGACGTGTCACCCACATGCACAGGACTGTGACTGGCCCCTGCCCTGCAGGTGCCTTCTGATAGGAGTAGTGGCTGAAGGTGCTACCCGAGGGCCAGCCAGGGGCCCCTGCCTGGCCTGTGATGCCCATGCTTCTGGGAGAGGGAGCTGAAATCTGGGGTGGAGTGGGTGACCATTTCCTAAGGCCTCTGGGTGGTGAGTGGGGAGACAAAGACTAAGACTTAGGGCCTCAAGGGGCTTTCCAGAAAGCACCATCTGGCCCTGGTCAGGGAGAGATGAAACGCTGCTCCCACTGACCCTGCAGCTGCCTATCCCACCTCGGCGCTCCTGAACCCCTTCCCCAGACTGTGCTCTGCACCCCCCTAACTCTGTGCTCTGAGCCTCCCTCCCCGACTCCTGGGCTGTCCGTCCACATGCAGCTGACTCACCTCCTTCCCCACTTCATGCACTCAGGCCCCAAACTTGGGCACCTGAGCCTTTTACTCTGTACCCCAGGTCCCAACAGTTCACCTGAACTGCCCTCCCAGGTCTGGCACCTGTGGGGCTTCATCTCCCTCTAACCCAACCCCCACTTCTGAAGTTCACCAGCCTAGGGTAGGGCAGGGTGAGGGGTGTGATGGGAGCTACAAACCCTGCAGGCAGACGTCCAAGGAGCCTCAGGAGCCCTTTGGGCTCTAGCCACGGGGAGGGGCCCTTCAGTGGTTCTGGGGGCCCAGAAACTTGTCTTGAGCTGAAATTCAAGCTGCTGTTCACAGGCTGGGAGTGGGGCTCCCTTCAACACTAGGATGAGAGGGAGCTTTGGAAGGAGCAATGGAGTGGGATTAAGGGGCTTCTTTGAACTTCAGTCTCCTCTTCTGTAACATGGAGCTGATAACCCCCATCACAAAGCCATCGGGAGGGCTCGGTGAGGTGGTGCAAGCGATCGCTGAGCACAGTGCTTGGCATGTGGGAGGGAGGCCAGTAAATTACAGCCGTGAGGAAGACGCTTCTGGCCACTTACACATCCATCATCTGTGCGTTCATGGGTCCCCTGGTGGACCCTTACTAAGCGTCTTCTGTGTGCAGGCCCTTGGCTGATGCTGGGGGCACTAGGCCTGTGACTGGTTCTTGGGGAGGCACTGCCTCACTGGGGAGACAATGTGAAGTTACAAGGGCTGTGGGCAGGCCCCAACAGATGGTGCCGGGAGCCCAGCCCTAGGGCATGGCCAAGGAAGGCTTCTGTTGGAACCTGATGGAAAGGGCCCTATTAGGGTGGGGGTTTAGGCTACTTTCCCAGCAGGAGGCAACACATTAGCCAGGGCCTTCCATCCCGAAATCTGGACCAGATTAACGGCCACCTGTTTTACGAATGCCCCTGATTCTCCAATCAGAAACCTGGGTTGGGGGAATGGCATGGCCAGCTTTGGCCCCTAAAAGATGGGCCTAGGTACCATCTCCCCCTCCCAGTCACTCATTCAGCTGTGCCCGCGCTGTGCCAGGCATCCTATGCTCTGCAGGTACAGCAGGAAACAGGACAAATCCTGGTCCTTGGGTTCAGAGAGCTTCAGTTCTAGGTGGGGAGACATCATCAATAACATGGGCCTAGCGCCTCCCGGGCTGGGGTTGGCCACTCCTGGCTCCTCCTAGACTACATTTGGTCACTGCCCCTCCAGGACCCAGGCTGGCTTGGCCACACTTCACACCACCCAGGTTAGGCCCTATTTAGGGCCCGGTCTGGGCTTGACTACATGGCACCCATCAAGCTGGCTGTGGTCGCCCCTGGCCCCTCCCGTGCTAGGCCAGGCCACTCTTTTTCCCCCAGAAGCAGCCTGAGAGGCAGCAGCTGGCCAGGGCTCTGGACTGAGTGCCTCCACCAGGGTCACCTCTTCTGATGCCAGTGTGGTTACAGCCTGCCCCTCCTGGCCAGCACTGCAGAGTGGGGGGCTGGCCCCCCCTCCCCGTGTGGGGCATTGAGCTCTGGAATTAATATTTTTTCTGATCTAACAACTGCAAGTGTTTGCTGCAGCTTTACTGCCTTAAAAATGTTTTCTAATAATCCCCAGGTGTTTCTCTTGCATACAATAGCCTGGCTTGTTACAGCCCAATTAAATCCTTATTTGAGACGCTTAATTAAAACTCTGAACAGAACAAGCCATAAAGCTTGCTCCTTGCCAGCCTCCTGCCAAAAGTGACTTTCCCAGGCCTGCCCCTGGCACTTGCAACTCCCCAATTTTTGACTTGGTCAGGGAGGGACACCCCGCCTCCCACCTGGGGGGCCTGTGGATGCTGAGCTTGAGACACAGGGAGGCTGAGCTTGAGACACAGGGTTCCCAGTTCCCCAGTTGGCCTCTTCTGGCTCCCCTGGAGCAAGGTTCCTCTGCCTCGGCACTATTGACATTTTGGGCCGGATGTTTCTTTGTTGTGGGAACTGTCCTGTGCGCTATAGGACGTTTAGCAGCATCCCTGGCCTCTACCTACAAGATGCCGGTAGCACTCTCCCCCCACATTGCAACAACCCAAAATATCTCCAGATGTGGCCACGTGCTCCCTGCGGGGCAAAAATGACCCCCTGCCGAGAACCACTGTCTTAGAGGGAGGCACCATCTGAAACCTAGGAGCCAGGGCACTGCTGGGCAGCCCCTGGCAGCTAGTTCCTTCTCCCCACCCCAGACCTAGTTCTAACAGACACCTCTGTTCCCCCTCTGGGAGTTGAGGTGCCCCAGGACACCAGCGGGGTGCCTGCGGGGCGCTGAGAGGAAAGCCCTGCCGTGGAGCCACAGACACACATCTCTGTGTGACGAACCAACTTCCCTTCACATCCCATTGGTCTTCCCTCTTCTCCCACCCCCTGCTCAGCTTAGGACAGCCTGGGGCCAGGTCCCTGTGAGCAGGACCTCAAGGTAGGGGACCCACTTGTCCCATTGGCTGAGACTCGTCTGGGTTTAGCACTGAAAGTCCCAGGTCCCGGGAAAGTCAGTCTGAGCAAACCGGATGGTGGTGAGGCCTGTCCATTGCTCATCCCACCAAGTGGTCCCTGAGCGCCTAAGAGGACTGCCCTGGAAGAATGAGTTATCACCAACGAGCCATGTGCCCTGCCTGCATCATCTCATCTCATCTCGTGACCTTGTGGGCAGGTGTCATTAGCTCCATTTTATGGGTGAAGAAACCAAGGCCCAGAGAGTCTTGCCTGCATGCCACGGCAACTGGAGAGCCGGGATTTGAACCAGCCCTGCCTCTTCCCACCTCACTCTCAGAGGCCTTTTCCACGAGATCCTGGAAAGGGAGGACTTGGACCCTTGGATTCTGGTGCAGTAAGAGTCTCTCGTTGACCTTGGCCAGGCCGAGGGGGAAGTGGAGCTGTTTTCCTGGTCCTGATGCCTGCTGAGCGGAGGCAGAGGTGGAGGTTGTGAAGATGGGAAAGCTGGGCCTCCAGACATCAGCTGTGAGGCCCTTGGTCTTGCTCAGAGCCTCCCATCAGTTCTTCACTTGCCTGGTGACAGTTCCAGCTCCCAGAACAAAGACAGTGTGAGCGGAGGAGCTGCTCATTCTGACCAAGAAGGTGGCGGTGCGGAGGCATGACAGGAACCGGCTCAGTTGGTGACAACTGGGGAGCGTGCAGCCTGAACTTTAGCAGGTGACATATTGAAGCAGGGATACCACTCTGAGACAGGGAGCTCAGAGAATTGGGGAAATCTCAGGCTCCTGTTGCTGACAGAGTCGTTGCAAATCAACCCAAGGAAAGAGAAGGGTGTGGGGTGGTTCCTAAGGAAACCTGTGGCTGCAGAGGGAGCTTCTGGAGAGATTAGATTTCTAGTGGTTGCATCCAAGGGTGGGAAGCAGGAAGGTTAGTCAAGAAGGCACATCAGAAGGGATGGGACTCCTGGGGCATAACACTCCCAGGAGGACTTCTGAATGCTGGGATTTTAGGGCAGGCAGTATGTAGACCAGGGGTGGGCAAACTTTTTGACTCGAGGGCCACAATGGGTTCTTAAACTGGACCGGAGGGCCGGAACAAAAGCATGGATGGAGTGTTTGTGTGAACTAATATAAATTCAAAGTAAACATCATTACATAAAAGGGTACGGTCTTTTTTTTTTTTTAGTTTTATTCATTTCAAACGGGCCGGATCTGGCCCGCGGGCCGTAGTTTGCCCACGGCTGATGTAGACTCTGCTTAGAGAAAATCTCCGTAAGTCTTAATAGTGGCTGTTACTTATTGGGTGCTTACTGTGTGCCAGAGACAGTGCTGAACACGTAGGAAGTAGGGCTCACCCTGATTTTTCAGACGAGGACACCGGCACC
>NW_005871518.1:352373-358278 GCF_000147115.1 Myotis lucifugus
AGGCCTGAGGTCAAGGTATGGTTCGGCCACTTCCTTGTTCTGTGGCCTCTGGTCAATTGTCAGGTCCTCTTTTCTAGAAAGGAGCGTGTGAGACTGGAAAGAATTCACCCATGTGATGTGTCACCACAATGAGGAGCATCTAGTTTATGTCCTAAAACTAAAAGTTCCCTTTCCTCTAAGAGACTCGTAATAATGGTAATGGAATCAGAGTGTTGGGCACCCCTACAGGGCTGTGGGGTGGGGAAAGAAGGGAGCAAAAGGCAGGCCAGAGGGGAGTAAAAAGTCTGGTCCATTTCTGTTGAGGACAAGAAAAGGGTTTCACGTGATGGGTGACGGGACAGAGGTGACACTTTACTCCTGTTTTGCTTTATGATTGAGGTGAAGGGTCATCAGCCTTAAAGGGGCAGCCCAGACCTCAGGAAGAGCAGCAGCCCAGGGCGGGCTGGACAGGAGCCCGTGCCTGGGCACTGAGACACCATCCTGCTGAGGTTCTTGAACCACTGCTGGTGGCTTCTGGAGACCAGAGGAGACTCCTGGGAGGCTTGGGACGGACAGATTCCTAAAGGGACAGTGGTTTCCAGAAACTCCAGATCCAGGAGTTTGCTTGAGGCTGAAATTTGTGAGCACCTAGACCAGTGGTTCTCAACCTTCTGGCCCTTTAAATACAGTTTCTCATGTTGTGACTCAACCATAAAATTATTTTCGTTGCTACTTCATAAATGTTGCTACTGTTATGAATCGTAATGTAAATATCTGATATGCAGGATGGTCTTAGGCGACCCCTGTGAAAGGGTCGTTCGACCACCAAAGGGGTCGCGACCCACAGGTTGAGAACCGCTGACCTAGACCCAACACAGGTTCACCATAAACAAAAACCAAGCTTCCCTATCATGTGTCATTTGCTATGTGAGGTACGAGGCCAAATCCTGTCAGACTAAGCTTTCTTTCTTGGACTGGGTCAGTGCACTTCAGAGCAGGGGATGCATACACCTGAATAATGCCTGGGTGAGCCTGGATGTGCCTGGATGTGCCTGGGTGTGCCTGGGTGTGCCTGGACAACCTTCTCAAGCTCTCCTTCTGAATGAGATGAAGGAATGAAAATATTAAGAAAGGAATTAGCTGGATTAGTAACTGGCCCAGTGATTGCAGTCCAAGGTGCTTGCTCATTCGTGGTTCTGTCCATGCGTAAAGGGGTTTTGTCGGAGCACCACAGGGCTCTGTCCTTGGCTCACAGCCATAGGGGATGGCTCGCTAGGTGCGTGTGTGTAGGGCCCAGTCAATGTGAAAACATGAGGGCTCTGGCAGAGTACAAGTCAAAGGGCCGTTTGGGTCTAGGGTGGCCCATGCAGGAGTGCCCCATAGATGGGACTCAGGTTCCCTGGCTTTTTCCCTGTTTTCCTGACTGCCCAGGCCCTCCTTCCCCTACCCTGTGCCTCAGAGCTCATGCTCACACATTGTTCCTGCCCCCACCCTGTGCCTGTTACTTGCTCATGGTCTGTCATGACCCCTCCATCCTCTCGAACCTCCCATGCCAGCCGCTTCATGCTCAGCATTGCCTCGTTCAGATTCCCATGAGAAGGAATCTGGCGGGACTGTCAACTTTTCATGTGAGGCCATTGTCATGGGCCTCAGCCAACCTGTAGATGGGCTGAGAGCCTTAGCCAAGCATCTGAAGCCCAAGGGGAGGTGAGCAGGGGGTGGATCACAAGATGCAAAAAAGAGATGCCCAAGAGCTGCCTTTTCGACTCGTGTGGTGGATTGAACGTGAGCACCATGAACAATGGTGATCGTTGTTGTTATTGATAGTGTGGCAGGGATAAGTATGCTTATTAATTTCATGTGTAACGTGAAATTGTGGGAAATTACAATTACAATGGGTGACAGCAGCAACAGTTGCAAGGGTGTTGATGGCTCTGTAGTTTCACAGCGCTGCTCCCTCCCTCTGCGGGCATCTGCGCGCCTCCAGTCTTCCCCACGCTCTCTGTCCCCACTGCAAAGGTCGTGGGCACGTCTATCCATTTCATTGGTGACTTCTCTGTTATGGAGATAAAGGTGGCGCATGCACACGGGTTCAGAATCCAGCCTGTGTCAGAAGCCAAAGACGCGTGAGGAAGAGTTGTAGCGCTGCTTTAGGTTTTGTCGTGTTTTGTTGCCAGAAATCTTAGAAGGATACTCGGTGTGGTGGCTGAAAAAGATCATTCTCCAAAAATTCTGGGCAACATTATTAGAAGTAAAGGATCTAAAGTGGGAGGTGATGGGGCCATATTGCTCTGCACGGGACAGATCATAGGCCTTCACATGGCATTTAGTTCTTGGTACCAACTAACTGCTAAAGGAGTCCTGACGATAACAGATGACGTTTATGGAGAACCTAATGTGTACAAGACACTGTTCTGCAAGTGTCCTGTGGATTAAATCTTTCAGCTTCATATGATATTGATGCCAATTCACAGATGAAAATGCCGAGGGACAGAGAGATGATCATGCTGAAGGTCGCTCAGCTTAAACTAACTTGAAGCCTGGACATTTGCATAGTTATTTGAGAACCGGGGAATGACAACATGGAATGGTCCCATGGCTTGAAGGCAGAGCCCGTGCCGTACACCAGGTGGTGCGAGGGGCTCTTTAGAAGCGTCCCTGGTGTCACACCCCACCTGTGTGCCGAGGGCGTTTCTGTGCCTGTTTGATGGGTGACCAGACCAAAGCTCAGAGTGAACTAACTTGTCCAGGCCACTGAGCTAAGCACTGGGGAGGGGAATAACCCTGATTGGTGTTGACCACACAGCTGGACGGTGTGTGAGACCTCAGAGAGTTCGACTCAGCTCCCTGGTGAAAGAATGGCCAGCACCGTCCACCGATGGGCTGCGCCGCTCAGGGAGGTGGAGTCCCTCTGTCACTGACATGGGTCGGTGACCTCCTGGCCAGGTATTTGCCAGGGAGTGTGCGGGGACCATCCTGTGGAAGGGAGGCCTGGAAGCAGGATTCAGCAGAGAGATGTTGCTGCAACACCGTGGCAACAGGGGCCTCTGCAAACCCCCCGAGCTGCCCTGGAGCCTGGCTGGCCCTTCTCAGGTGAACTGCACTGGGACGAGAGTGTTATTCTACACAGGCCACCCCTGCAAGGAGGCGAGACTGTGGGTGAGGCCGTTTCTTCAGCTGACTCAGGCCCCCAAGCAGGCTGCTGGCTGAGGGCCATCCAGGCAGTGGGAGGACAAGGCTTCCTGAAGGGGGTCTGGGCGGTGCGTCACAGCACCCACCACACCCCCTCTCTGTCTTGCACATGTCCTTGCAGTACCTTGCCTGGACTCACATCACATTACCATCACTGAGGGCGCTGGTTAACATCAGTCAGATTTCCTGCTAACAGAAGGCTTTTGAACGCCCTGTTGCATTTTATCCTCCTAAATGCCCGGTGAATGGAGTATTAAAAATGCCCCTACTTGATGGAAGACGAGCTCAAGTGCTCAGAGAGTTAAGATATTGGTCAAGCCTGACCGGGTGGTTCAGTGGTTGGAGCATTGTCCTATACACCAAAAGGTGGTGCGTTTGATTCCTGGTCAGGACACATACCTAGGTTGTGGGTTTGATCACTGTGCCCCTGGTCGGGGAGGCAACCCATTGATGTTTCTCTCTCACATGAATGTTTCTCTCTCTCTCAAATCAATAAATACGTTCTCAGGGGAGGATTAAAAAAGAAAGATATTGGTTCAAGGATGTACATCCAGCAAGAGGCAACTGAGGACTCACCAAATCTGGCCTCCATCCACAGGTGGAGTGCTCCTCGCACCAGGCCTGGGCGCTCTCCCATGGCACACGTGCAGGGGGCACCCTAGATTTGCCACACTTGTCACCCTTCCTGGCTCTTCCTCTGTGGCTGATCCTTTGGATGTCCCTTTATGACCCCACCCAGGGCGTCACCTCACTAAGCGCCTGGCATCTCCCTGGCACCTCCTGTCTTATGACTCTCACCTGGGTGCTCTTCCTCCCACGAAATTGGCCTCCCTTACTTCCTTCACCTCCGGGAAGGGCAATCTACAGCCTCCCCTCCCAACACACACACCAGGGAAGGAGCAGCTGAGGTGCGGGGTGATAGACAGGTGGGTTGGGGCCCAGGACGCAGTCTCCACATCCACAAGGACTGTGGAGGCAAAATCATTGCTCCTAACCCAGAGGCTCATGGCCCCAGCAAGACCTGGACTTGAGCCTGCAGCTAAGCAACTGTCCTCCTCTGCTCCCAGGGGCCCTGGGGACTGCCCTCCCCACCCGGGAACTCTGGCTACCCTCAGCAGCCAGGGCCCTGGGCTGGGCAGTTTGCAGCTGCCCATCCGCTGTAGACCTCACACCAGGCCCTTGTGGCGGCATCCAGGCGTGCCCTCCCATTCCTGTAACGGATCTCCTGGTCCTGTCAATGCCTTTATTTGCCATTGGAGAAGAAGGAGTTTTGTTTTCCTCTTTGGAATTTGGGCCCCAGCCCAGGCAGCTCTCTGGAACTCATATATTAAAAAGAGCAAATGAATGAGAACTTGTCTGGGTAGAGCCCTTCAGGGATCCAAAGCTTCTCTGGAACTTCGGGCCAGTCCTCCCAACACCCTCAGAGGCTGTCTGCAGCCAGCAAGCCCTGGAGTCCTCCCCGCCCCCAGGATGTGGGGTCATGGCTGGTGCAAGGGTACTGGCCCTTCCAGGCTGAGGAGTGAAGCAGGATCTGGTGATGGGGGTCCAGTTGAGGGGCACATGGCTGTGCAGGGGAAGCCCAGCCCAGGGGACACAGCAGGGTGGGGTGAGGACAAGTGGGACACCATGACTGACAGGGCCCCAAGTCTAAAGGAGGCAGCTGGGAGGGCTGGGCAGGGCTCAGGGCTCAGCCTGGCAGGTGTGAGTTCTGGACAGCTGTGGTCAGGACAGGGACCTGGGGGGCAAGCAGCGAGGGCCTTGTGATGGTGTAGTGGTTAATCGAGCACCCTGGAGCTAGGCCGCTTGGGATCGAATCCCTACCGCCCTCTTCCTTGGTCTGAGAGCTTAAGACAAGTTACTAACCTCCCTGTGTGTCATTTCCCCCTTCTCAAAACTGAGGAAGAATAACATCTACGTCATAAAGTGTCCATGAGGCTCAGAGGGGAGCAATGCCAGGGAGAGGCTTAGCTTACAGTGGTGCCTGGGGTGAAGTAACTGCTCAGTAAAAGGGGGTGTGGTTGTCACTGCATTGTGGGTGCCAGGTGGGAGAGGCTGTGAGTTAGGACTACTTCAGGGACAGGCTCTGGCCCCAGAAAGATAGGCAGGAAGAGGACCTGAGGACCCCAAGTGGGTGAGCAGGAGGGCCGCCACGCTTTCCTGGGCCAGGTGGGGACGTGACCCCTGTCCTCTGCATGGTAGGTGAGACCAGGAAGCGGTAGGGGCCTAGGCTCCCCCACAAGGATCCCAGAGATGAGCATGCAACTCAGAGGGGCCGTTTTGCTGACAGCTCCCTCCACCACACCAGACTCCAAGCAATTAACTAGCCAGGCCCCTGAGAGGAGCGCTCGGAGGCAATCAGAGGGTGACCTTGACCTCCTTCGCACACCGCCTCAGCCTCCTCCCTCCCATCTCCAAGGTGCTGGAGTCTTGCTGAAGGGTAACTCCTCCCAGCACAGGATGCTCCTCCTCTGCCAGCCAGAGGGGTGGGCAGGGCTCCTGGGCCACAGACGCTGGCACGGGGTCTCCCACCAAGACAACTGGCCTCATCTGACCTTTAGCCCAGGGCACCTTTCTTGGAGATGCACACATCCCCAGCTGTGTGTGTGTGTGTGTGCGTGTGTGTGTGCGCGCGCGCGCATGTGAGTGCAGGGGTGGAGACACCTGTATGTGTATGTGTGAAGGGAGGGGGCGTGGGTGTGCTCAGCTGTAGGAATATGGACAAAATATAGACAAA
>NW_005871518.1:358378-395148 GCF_000147115.1 Myotis lucifugus
GGGGGAGCCCTCCTTGCGGAAGGCTGGCCACGCTTGTAAGCATCACCTCCCGGGAGCCCTTTAACGGGCGGGGGGGGGGGGGGGTTGAGGGGTGTGTAGCGCTTGGGTTTGAGGATGTAGTGACAGTACGCTCCCCACCACCCCCTCTCCACCAGCTCGGGCCTGTACGTTTCAAATACTTCATTGTCAGCCCTGGTAAAGCCTTTATTTATAAAGCGCGGGTGTTTCATTCAGCTTAACTGAAAAGGCCTTTAAATCACCGCAGCTGGGAAGGGCTAATTGCAGTTGGAGTTGTCAAGGACTCTCTTGTCTGCTTTTGCCATCTGTGACACAGTGAATGCAAAGATCATTTTAAACATAGGCGGTTAATGTAGAGAATGATTTGAGAGCTTCAGATATTTATGGTAAATTATTTAACTTTACAGTTGAGTTTTATTGCCTCATTATTCTGTGCGTGAAGAATCTTGGCGTTTGCTGTGACTCGGCACTTTGCGGAGTTTCACTCCGCAGCACTGGGAGGAAAGTTCCCCTGCACTTCCCCGAGCTCTGGGCCCGGCCCCAGTCCTCCCCCGGAACAGGCCCATCTGGCCCAGGGCCACGGCTTGGCTTCGTCTTGCCCTGCCTTCAGAGGCTCTGAGCGGGTTTGGGTGCTGAGCAAAGATTTCCGGGGCTTCTCACCACCAAACCAGCTTGACGGCTTCCTGCTGCCCCGTAGGTGGGATGGCAACTCTGCCAACCACCGCTTTGGGCTCAGGGTGACGTCCAGGGGGACTCTGGGAGGCTTTTTCATTTGCATTAAAGCTCTTTGGAAGCTGTCTTGGTGCCTCTGTCCCTGCCTGAGTTCTGTTAGGGCAGGCACTTGGCAGCTAGATGTCATTTAGCTATGTGAGTTGTCACTGATTACTGTTCAGAGTCGAACCTTCCCAATTACTCAGGTTTCTTTTGAGTGTCTGAAGCGTAAGACTTTCCTCATCCTAGAAGACAGCCCGCCCCTCCCTGCATGGTCAGGAGGGGTCCTGGCATGGGCGTTGCAGCAGACACTGTTGGTGCTGTGCCTGCAGCCCATGGCACCTACCATTCCAGTCCCGCTGGTGGGGTTTTGGGGCAAGCACCCCAGACTCCTTCCCTTGGTCAGAGTGCCGGGTGCTGATGCCTCGGGAGCAGCCTGCAGCCACTGGTGGACAGGGATTGGAGGATACAGTGGGCTTCTTTGCTCTTCTGGTGGAATAATCCTGGGTATAGTCTGTGCTGTCTCCCAGGACATTTCCACCGGACTGAACCTGAGTTGCCCGTGGCTATCTATAATCTACTTAACAACACTCCCATTTTTGGCTTCCTTCCCTTCCCTGCCTCACTTCCCTTTTCTTCACAGTGTTTCTGGCAACACCTCCTAAATAAACTACCCGAACTCAAATCCTTGTTTCAGGGTCTGCTTTTAGGAGAAACTCTACGAGGCAGACATGAAGTTGAACCAAGCACTGACCACCTAAGGTGCATGTAGCTTTGACCCTTGAACTTTGCCTCCTCAACCCACCGGCTTGCCTTTGGACCTGGCATGTCTATTGCTTTGGGCTCTGCTCTTGACAGTTCCACCCTGATTGGAATTTCTGTGAGAGGGGCAGGGAGTGCCCAGCTAGCCAGAGCTATGCCATAGCAGCCCAATTGCATGTGTTGGGATTTCTAGGGGGAGATTGTGTCCTCGAGAGGGACAGGAGACTTTTCTGTGACATTCCAATTCCTAGTTCAAAGACTTAAAGGACTGCATTGGGTTCCAGCTCAATTGCTGGGAGGATTTAGTTTGAACCCCAAAGTTATTAGTTGTAGAGCTAAAACTGTCACAAGCCATCTCTGAGGAATGTGGGAATGAGCTCTCCCCCACATCTCCGGCTGGAAGACTGCCACTCATTCTTCAAGACTCAGTTGAAATGTCACCTCCTCTGCCAAGCCTTCCCCAGCTCCTCCAGGCTTTGGCCGACGTGTTGCCACATTTCTTTGCTCATAGCTTGGTAACTGCACTTATCACATTGTCTTGCCATTTATCTGTCTCCACATTTGGTCCCTGACCAGGCTAGGACCTGTGGGCAGGGACTGTGTCAATTCATCTTCTTTGTCTCCAGAGCACATGGCCTGGAACAGCCACAGCTCAGGAGACATGACCTGAATTATTGGGTGGGTGGATGGATGGATTTATGGATGGACAGATGGATGGATGGATGGATGGATGGATGGATGGATAAATGGATGAACTGAGGGAGGGATGGATGAATGGATAAATGGATGGACTGAGGAATGGATGGACAGATGGATGAACTGAGGAATGGATGGACAGATGGATGAACTGAGGAATCGATTGATGGACTGAGGGGTGGATAGGTGGCTGGGTGGCTGGCTGGATGACAGAGGGAGGGAGACAGAGAGGAAGGCAGGGGTGAAAGGAGGAAGGGATGGATGGGCTGGTGGGTGAGTGGGGGATAGATGGGTGGGCAGACTATTGAATGGATGTTAAAGAACCATAGCATTCTGTGCTCAAGTGGAGCTTTGGAACTAAGTGATGTGCACTTCCTCCAATGACCCTGTATTCTTGGGCAGTTGGCTCCCTAGGATTCTTCCTAGAAGCTCAGCAAGGAGGAGACAGTGAGTCTGGGTCCCTGTGGGTAGCGTGAAGGCTCTTCTAGGCTGCAGGGTGACACAGGTTTTCAGCACTTCAGGGAGCTTTAGTAGGGACAGGCAGGAACTGCCTTGGAGCCTGAGGAGGGGGACAAGGCAAGGCAAGAACAGCACCCCACACCCTACCCTCAACCCTCACCTCATCTTTATCCCAGCACTCTTAAGAGAAAGGCCCTGCCTGTCGTCACCTGGCCCTCTGTTTGTTCCTTCTCTCATCCCTTCCTTGGTGATCCCAGTCTTCTCTCTGTCCCTCTGGTCTACCTGTGGTGTCCAGAGCTGGAAGCTGTCTCTACCAGCACTCCTGAACATGCACCAAGGGAGTGACCCTGTTTGGATGTGCTCTGAATGTCAGTGCCCAGCACGTTCTTCTAGCTCCTGCCCTTGCTTTGTGGAGCCTGTGACCACCATCCTAGCCTCTGCCCAGCTTCAAGCCAAGTCCCAGCCTCCATCCAGCCTGGTCCTGCTGCTTCCTCAGCTATCTATTCTGCATGCACCAGGCTTTGCCCAAGATGTCCCTGAGGCCTGGAATGCCCTGATTAATTCTCAGCCAGCTCTCACTGTCCACTGTGGCCCTCCTGGCCTGGACCCCATGCCCGCACTGCCTGATGGCCCAATGATTCTGCTGCTTGAGTGGCCGCATGAAGGCACTGCCCCTTCAGCCGGGCCAGAGGGAGTGCCGTGGATGGGAGGGGGTTTGGTGCTTATCCCAAGGAAGCCCCCAATAGCAATTCACTGCCTTCTTCTCCTTCCCTCCTGGCTGCCAAGCCCAAGGCTTTGTAGCTACCCCTGACCCATTCATGCCTACACCCACCCTTTCCTGCTAGACCCAGGCTCATTTAAAATAACATCCCCAAAGCGCCTCATTATTCACACTGACTCAATCTTCCTGATTCTCAGAGACCCTAAGGCCCTGAGTTTGGGCAAACAGGAAGTAGCCATTTAGGGATCTAGGGGCAAGATCTCAGGCTGCCTGGGAGGGTCAATTCCTGTGGCCAGATACACTGACCACCAAGCCAAGACAGTGTGTGTGTGTGTGTGTGTGTGTGTGTGTGTGTGTGTGCGTGTGTGTGTGTGTTTGTGTGTGAAGGGGAGAATCTGCTCACTGCTGGGTGTGCACGTGCATGGTGCACTCCCGTGTGTGTAAGGATTGAAGGAAACATGTGATTATGTCACTGTGCAAGAGAGCATCACGTGTGCCTCAAGGAGGGCTGCAGCAAGAGCCACCAGCAGCAGGTGGGCCCAGGCTGCCGGCTCACTGGGAGACAGCCGCGTTTTAATTGTTTTAATTGTCCATGGAGATGATGGGGCTCTGGGGAGTCGTTAGAGGCCCACTGAGAGCTGCAGTCGGCTCCTTGCCCTACTTGTTGGCCAACATCCTTCAGCTCTGCTGGCAGCCACTTCCCCTCCTCCCCCGCTTCCTGCTTGCCTCCCTCTCTCCTGCCCCCTTCATCCTCAGAGCCCTCTCCACCTCTCCCTCTTTGCTCATCTTCCTCACTGCTTATAGACACTTGGGCCGGGCCGCTGGGCTGCTTGTCCACCCTGGACCTGCCCTCAAAAGGCTTGGCCAGTGGGCCTGGGGGTGGGCACTGCCCCCTTCCTGCCTCCTCCCTGCATTCCCACTGGATGTTTGCTTTAGGCAAGTGACAGAAGGCATTACTTATCCAATTTGAACAAATGGATTGTTCATAATATGATTCTGTGGGCCCGGGGCGGAGCCCGAGGCTCTGCATTTCTAACAACCCCAGGCAGTGATGGTACATGTGTTCTAAGTACCATACATTGAGACATTGAGTAGTAAGGACCTGAGGCCTCCAGGGACCAGCTGTGGGCCATGTGGCCTTTCCCAATGGCTCTGTGTCCTCCCCGCTCATCCTCTCTGGGTGGTAGACCAAGCCAGGCCACCACCCCCAAAAGCTGTAGGAGCAGTAGCTGCATGTGGGACCCCAGGCGCATGGCACATCCCCTCTTGGGGAGCTGACTCCACCAGCACCCACCTACCCACTGTGCCTGCCCAGCCAGTTCAGCTGGACAAATGGGCATTACCCTGAGAGTGTTAGGAAATATGCCTTCTGGGGTGTCCTCACCTGTACTGGCTGAGCTAGCTGAGGCAGTGATAGCAACAGTGGGATGGAGGAGCTGGGGGGAGTGGGGAGGACTTGGGAACAGGTCAAGGTCCCCGGGGAGGACGTCTTCCCACCCTCAGCACCTCCTCTAGGCTCCCTGTTTGCAGCTTCCCCTTCCTTTGCAGGCACACCTGAGAGACACACAGATACACTGCTCTCCTGCAGCTTGGCTTGGTTCATTTGTTACTTGACATTACGTTCTATGTTTATTGCTTTATCATCTGACCCCCTCAAGGAGACTCTCGGCTCCGGGAGGAATTGCGTTCAATGTCATATCCTCTGTGCCTAGAACAGCGTCTGGCACATAGCAGGCACTCAAAAACCTCTGCCGCATGAATGCCATAGGCACAGCCCTGCCCCTGACCCGCCTACAGCCTCCTAGAAAGAATACACAGAGTAATAAAGACGTGGCATGACTCGCCCCTCACTTCGATCCCTCCCAGGGGGATGACCAAGCTGACTTCTGGGAGGTGAAATGGAGCAGGTGACAGGCAGAGTGGTCAGATGGGCCTGCCTGCACCCCCTGTGTGCTATTAGACAAACTCTCCTCTCCAGGACTCAGTTTTCTCAATTGTGAAAGGGACCGATGATCTCCACCTCATTGTGGGTGTGAAGAACCTCGAAGCATCATCTAAATGGAGCTCCAGTGGTGGTTCCTCTTACCCGCCCTTTTGGCACTCCTGACCCTGGCTGGCCACCTCAGCACCCCACCTCCCTGGTCACTAGGCAACCCCCTCCCAGAGACCCAGCTCAGAGCTCTGTGGTGACAGCAGTTGAGCACCAGCTGGCTCCCTCTCTCTTCACACACCCTCCAGCCACTGGCTTCCATGAAGAAGCCCCACATTAGCCTGAGCTGATGGAGACAGCTCTGGGGAGTGGGGCGGGCACCACTGGAGCAAGACTGCCTGAGTTAAACACCACCACCAGTGAGCGAGGGAGGGACCGCAAACTCTCCTGCGCCCCGGTCTCTTCATCTGGTTAATGTGTTATTGTGAGAATGAAGTCAATCACCCTCAGACATTTAGCCCGGTGCCTGGCATATGGGCAGCACTCAGGAAACTGCAGCTGTGGCCATCGTTTTCCTGGGATATGGCCATCAGCTCATTGTTCTATGGCCAAGCCAGGGGGACAGGAATGGGGAAGAAGGACGGATGGGTGGTGGGAGCTTAAGTTTCTTCATCTGTAAATAAAAGAGCAAGACAGTCCTTCAGATGGCTCCAGGCGGAGTTTCTCTGATGAGTGGACATAATCAATCAGGGATCCCAGGGAGGAATTCTTTGCTGCTGTGGACCCTAAACGTACTCTTCTTATTCATTGCCGTGGTCTTCATTTTCTTCCCCGGGGGTCCGGTTGGAAGTGAGAAGAGCCTGCCCCACTGAGGAAAGCCACTCTGGGTGGGCAGTGGGTGGGGCTGACTCTGGGTGGGAGGGGCCCACTCCTGATGGGCGGGGCCTGGAGCATTCTTGGTGCCTGTTATTAGCATGTCAGTGTAGGTGAGTTGAGTCTTTGTGTTTGCATAGGAAGGGTTCAGGCGCCCTTGAGGATGTCCTGGCAGGCCCTTTATCCAAACCACACAACCTGATCCCAGTAGCCAGAGGGGCAAATAGCACCCCAGGAGGAAGGAGGGTGCTGCAGGGAGAGGGAGCAGCAGGGGCAAAGACCCTGTGCAAAGAGGAGCAGGACACATTCATGCCACGGGGAGCTAGATGTCAGCGTGGAGCCGCTAGCAGGGTAGTGGCAGTGTGGTGGGAGGTGGCCTGAGGGGTGAGCAGCTGCCAGACCACACTGAGCTCTCTAGGCCTCAGGAGGATTTGGGGTTTATCTTGAGAGCCATGAGAAGTGTCCACGGGTTTTAAGCAGGGCTATGGGCTGCTCATGTTTGAATCTAACATCCCTCTGGCTACTGTGTGGAGAACAGCTTGGGAGTCCATGACTTGGTCATGCTGTTTCTGCTACAGTGAAGTCAGACTCATTCAAAGGGATCTTTACTAGAAAACTGAGAAGGATACGATGAGACCCAGACATGCTGAAGCACACGAGCTGGTGGAGGGCTGTGGTCGGGTGTCTTGAGTTGCAAGGAATAAAAGTCCACTTAAGAGAGCTTACTGTCAAGACGCATGTGGATTGGAACTGTAACTGGAAAGCCTTCCGAATCCATGGGCTCTGAAGAGCAGCCTCTCCCTCTCCCTCTCCTTCTTCCTCCCTCCCTCCCTCCTTCCCTACCCACCTCTCATCTCAGGAGCAATGTGGTTTCAGCCTGTGAAATGTTACTCCTCCCTATTTGCCTTCCTCCATCTCCTTCCTCTGCAGTCCACAGCTTCTGTGCCCCCATCACTTGGGCTCTCTGTGGCCCATCATGCCCTTGGTGGCCTGATGACACTTCATCATCTTTCATCTGCAGCTCCTGCCACTGACCAGCAAATCTTTTCTGTGTTTCTTTCTTTTTTTATATCATTAAAAATCGTAATTGTTGAAAGTATTACATATGTTCCCCCCCCCATTGACCCCTTCTAGCCCATGCCAGTCCAAACACCAGGCCTTTACCACCCTATTGTCTGTGTCCCTGGGCTATGCATATATGCATACAAGTTCTTACTTCAGATTCCCAAGAGCATAAATCTGATTGGATCAACTCCTCTTTATGACCCAGTCATGGATTGTCTTTGGATCAACTCCTCTTTATATCCCAGTCATGGATTGTCTTTGGGTCAAGTGACTGCCCTTTTTCCCGAGGAGGATGTGATCTAAAATATGACCCCTGAGGCAGCAAGGCTCTGATTGGGGCAGTTCCCCTGGGAGAGGGTGTAGATAGGGCAGGCACATAACCAGCTTATTCCAGACCTAGAACATTCCTGCACCAGAGCTCTACGCTCCACACCTAGATCTGACTGTGCAGGTGGTTGTGCTAGGAGGCTGCTCCCAGACCTTAGAGGTGCATGGAACGGAACTGGACACCAAGCCCTAGCCATAGGCAAGCCCTAATTCTGGCCTGTAGGTTCACTAGCCCATGCCATTGGTCCCAACAAGGGAGGGTGAATGGTTCCTTGCAGGCCAACCCCACAGTCAGAGCTCATGTGAAGGTGAGGGCTGATGCATCTGGAGTCCTCTTCTGTCTCAGTGACTGGCCCATTAGTCTGGGGCTGGATACCACACTTAGAAGGGCAAGTCAGTTTATTGAAGTCACCATAACCAATAGCAGTTCACCTGTCCCTGACCTGCCAGCAGGCTGTCCTTCTCCAACACCATGAGGTGGCATCAGCATAGTCAATGCCAGCCTCTCTTTGTGTTCAAATTTGTATAGTGCGGACACCTTCAGTAGTAGGTTGCTGGCAAATGGCTACATGTACTTATTCCCCCCTGTATCCACAATCTATGCAATGGGAGATGACTGCAGATCTCCCATCAAGACACATTCGTTTATGCTGTAGTAGGGAACGCTGCCTTAATCAGTGGGCACAATGGTGTGGGGAGGGCAGGATGTGTAAAGAGTGGCCCCCAGAACTGAGGGCTCTGGCAAATGGCTGCATGTATTCATTCCTCCCTGTATCACAATCTATGTAATGGGAGATGACTGCAGATCTCCAATTTTGGCCAATAAAGTGTGGCAAAAGGGACATTGTGCTGATTCTAAGCCTAGACTTTAGGACTCCTTGCATGCTTCCTCTCTCACCCCTTACCCCTGTCTCTTGGAATCCTGCTACCACCAATTGAACAAGACTGCTCGATGATGAGAGACAGGTGGCCAAGTCAGCTCCATTGTCCCAACTGATAGTAAGCTAGTTTTCAGTGATTAAATGAGGCCATCGAAGAACAGCTAACCCCTACAGATCACAGACACATGAATGAGCCCAGCCTAATTCCACCTAGCCTGACCCACATCAGTTGAACTATCCAGTTGATCTGTAGACTGCTGAGCAACAGCAAATGCTTATTGCTTAAAGCCAGAGTTTTGTAGTGATTTGTTACACAGCAGTAGCTAACTGATACACCTCCCTGCTGGGAGACCTCCAAAGATGTGTTGATATGTGCTTTCTAGTTCAGTCTCTGAGCCTGGGAGGTCCACTCCTCCAAGGCAGAGCTCAAAATGTGGGCGGACTCAAGTTGCAGTGATGACTCTGTGTATTGGTAGATGCTCTGGTAATCTGGGTGCGGTGTGTACCAGGCAGCTGCACTTCCTGCCACTTACAGAGAATTTGCTGTAATGCATTGTGATGCATTAGCATAATAATTGCTAAGCATTCACAAATGAATAGCTCACTGACTGATGGATTTTGTACAGAATCTGTGAAGGTTACATCGAGGGTGAAAACATTTCACTGTGTCAATGAACATACTTAATTTTTCTGGAAGTGCTATTTAAATTGCGTCGTGCTATGACATTAGCATAACAAAGACATAATGCATTCGTTTATGCTGTAGTAGGGAACGCTGCCTTAATCAGTGGACACGATGGTGGAGGGAGGGCAGGATGTGTGGAGAGCATCAAAAGGCAGCCCCATTGGGTCCCCATGGCCACACAGGGGCAGTCCCAACCCTGCAGGTCCACCCCCAATTTGCCTCCTGGGGCGCTGGGGGTTCTGGCAGTGGGTGGACTCTGTTTATTGGCTTGTTTCCTTTTCACTGATTTTTCTCTTCTCACTGTGTTGGCCACTGAGTCCCTGCTAATGGGTGGGTGGGTCTTGGCTGTCAGACATGAAATCCTCAGGAGAATTAGCAAGCATTCAAATCTGGCAGGATTTACCCACCCTCGTCAGCAGGGCAGGGCAGCCTCCCCACAACCAGCCAGCTGGTCCCAGGAAGCTGTGCCTTGGGACCGTGGTCTCTCCAGCCCCTCTCTCAAAAGGGCTCTCAGGACTGACACAGAAAACCCATGAGGAGGCTGGAAGATGACTCTATTACCTTCATTTCCTACATTTTCTGCATATCTGGCCCTTTAAGGGGAAAGTGTTTGGAGCAAACAGATCCTGCTAATTGAGCACCTACTGCCTGGCAGGCACTGAGCTTTCTCTACAGTCACCAGCTCAGAGCGTCTCGGCCAGCTGTGCACATAGTCCAGCCCCGGGTTAAGCAGAGCGAAGCAGGCTTCTTTTATGTGAAGATCTCAGAACCTCTGGTATAACAATGAACCTTATGCAGCTCCAAGAGGAAGATATCAGGGTATCAAACCTTTAAAACAATGTAACCTGTTTTGAGAAAGGTGACATGATTTTGTTACTTTAAAATGACTTGATAAAGTATGGATTATCAATCTTATTTCAACGCTAAGGAAATGGGGGCTTCATGAGGAAGTGATTTGCACAGAGCTTGCAAATGGCTTAAGTGGGATTTTAATCCACATCTCCCTGGATCAGACACCAAAGAGATATGTAGACTGTCTTCCTGAGGGACTGACAGACAGCCTTTGGAAGGAGAGACCAAATTGAGGACAACCCACAATTGTTGCTGGTCACACCCACTCGGACTCTTATGATCCCGAGTGTCAGAGGATCCCATTCTGCACACGCTGGGCTGAGGTCAGGACAGAGAGAGGAGTGACTCTCATGTGTCCTGCGGCCAGGGGTCCTTCTGGCAGAAAATATGTAGCTTGGAAGTATGATCAGCCCCCACCCCTGCAGTGGGGCTCCCAGAAGAGGTCCCTTGAGTGTCTGGTGCTTTGGCCCTGGGCTGGTATGGAGTCAATAGGGTGAAAGGCTAATGGGGCTCAGACCCAGGTGGTAACTCAGAGCCCCAGAAGAGGAACTGGGAGATCCAGGAACCATGAGGAGGGCGGTGGGATCAGCTTCCCATCATCCCCTCAACGAATAGGAGGTTAAGATGTAGTTGATTTACATCCCCTGAGTCCCAATCCTCCATCCAGATGATTATGAGGTCTGGATAGTGGCTGAGCTTGCTGGTTGGGCCAAGGCCCATTGGAGTGAGGGACAATTTGAGTGGGACCCTACCCAACTGGCTTTCCCCCCAGAACCAGGAAATTCTCACTCCTTGAGGGATCATAAATTCCTTTTAGTCTGATAAAAGCTACAGACCCTTTTCTCAGAAAGGTGCACATTTATACAGTAACTTGCATACAATAGGAAGGATTACAGATGCCCTGAAGACCATCCCAGGTAGAGCCTCTGTGTTAGAGAGAAAGTAGCTGAAACTTGAGACTCTGGGAACAAGGAAGAGGCAGGAAGCCCTCCTATTGGCCTACAGTGACTCATCCAAATGCCCTAGGTTGGCATTCGAGGGCTCATTTAATCTTCCTCTCCAATCACTCCAGCACACCCCTCCTCACACCCCCCACACTCCTGTCCTCTGCTAGCCCAGCAAGTCAGCTCATTGTCCCTGAACACAGCACAGGTCTCCTCCCGTGGGTTCTTGTTTGAGACTCTCTCTGCCTTTGCTGCTTGAGCAAATCTTATTCACTTTTGGAGTTTCTCCTCTTCCAGGAGGCCTTGCTGATAACTTTGAATCTCAACCCATTCAGTTGAGCATTTATTTATGGAGCCCTCCCCCCATGTTACCTGCTGGAATACAGAAAGGAACAGAGGAGGGAGAGGGGGGTCACTGCTCTCACCTAACCTACAGGCAACCTGGGGCATCAGACAAGGAAATAAGTATGTGTAGTGAGTATTATGAAAAGGAGAAAAGGGGAGAAGGGAGAGGCAAATGGGAGCATGAGGCAGTGGGGATTTTATTTCATTTAGGGCAGAGTTTCCCAAACTTTGATCATTTAAATTCTTTCTACAATTTTGGTCATATCAACATATCATCTGTGCTATTATTTACTTCTCATTTTGTTCTTTAACTAAACTTGAAACTTTAAAAGGCTCACTGATCTTCTTAGCCTTGTCCTAAGCAATATTATCTCTGAAATCATGGGTCTTAATGTGTTGCTTATGTATTTTTAAAAGTTTAAAGTTATTTTTATTGTGGCAATAGATGTATATCAGAAACTTTACAATTTTAATGAATTTTAATGGATGATTCAGAGGCACTAGCTACATTCACATCGTTGTGCAGCCGTCAATCACTATCCATTTCCAGAACTTTCTCATCATCCCAAACAGAAACTCTGTCCCCTTTAAACAGAAACTCCCCATGACCCCCTTCATTGCCAGTCCCTGGTAATCTCTATTCTACTTTCTGTCTCCATGAATTTGCCTATTCTAGATAGCTCACAAAGGTGGAAGAATACCATATTGTTCCTTTTGTGTCTGGCTTATTTCACTTAATATAATGTTCTCAAGGTTCATTCATTTTGTAGCCTGTATCTGAAGTTCATTCCTTTTTAAGGCTGAATTATATCCCACTGAGTATATATACCATATTATTTACCCCTTCACCCATAATGGGCACTTGGATTGTTTCCACCTTTGTGCTATTATGTGTGCCACTTATATTTTAATATATGTTAAAACATAGACATAACTATTAAAGTAAAAAGATTTTTTTGTAACCACTTGTCCTGAGACAAAGACTTGAGTGCAGGTAGATTACTTGGGAAGTGCTCCCAGGAAGCAGGAGTGAGTGAGTGGAGAAAGTGAAACAGGGAAGGGATCGAAGCCAATGAAATCAGAAGAGCTGGTTATTGCTGTGGGCAGTGGGTGCTCAGTCTGAAGAACCAAGTAGGACTCACCTCAGAACAATCCCACTGGAGGAGAGGGAAGCTGGGCACGTTTCTGCGACTCCCAATAACATTGCTTCATCTCCCCTCACACTTCCTGGTTGCTCCCCAGGAACTCAGCAACATTCTCAGAGTTCATATGATGAAGGCCTGGGCTGGGGCAGGGGCTAGGTGGATGGGGGGAACGGAGGGGAGGACTGGGGACATCTGCAATACTGTCAGACAATGATCTGAAGTCCCCTATGGGGACTCTCCATTGGAAGAGTCTGTGGCTTATGCTTGAAGTGGGACATGGGCAGGGAACTGTCCGCTACAGCTGTGCTGAAAGTAGGTGAGCTGAGAGGATGTGGCACGCTGTGTCATGAATGTCTGCTACATCATATAAAAACATTTCTTATACCTCATTCTATGTTATGAGAGGGTTGGCACTGAAAGAAAATGATGTCTAAGCTGACACCTGAATAAAGAGGAGGAGCCAGCCAGGCAAAAAAAATTGTCTGGAAGGAACAGCTGGGGCAAAGGCTGGGAGTGCAGACACAGCAGGACATATTCTCAGAAGGCCAGCACTGCTGGAGCTGGGCGGAGGAGGGGAAGATGGCTTTGGGGAGATGTGCTCTCCTTGGGGCCATGAGAAGCCTAGGAAGGATTGAAACAAGGTTGGGTGTGTATGATGCGACCATCGGTGCGTTCCCTTCCTTCCATTCTCTGGGGGCAGAGATTAGACTGTCATGGGTCACTCACTAATAATAACAGCTGGATGTCTTTCCAGGGGCCTGCAGTGGAAGCCCCTCAGGTTTGTGCACTCCCAGGGCCCAGTTTGCACCTGGTACATGCTCAGAGTTGGTGGTGATGATGGTGGAGATCCTGGGCCAGGCTGCTAGGTCGTTTCCTCAGCCAGCAAATCTTTTTCTGGACACACACATTCAACCACATCCTTTGGCCTTTAGTGTAGTAGTGAGGAAAGAATCCCATGGAACTACTAGCGGACTAAAGGACCTCGGGCAAGACACTTTTCTTCTCTGAGCCTCAGTTTCCTAGTCTCCTAAAGGGGAGTAACAATGTCTGTCTTGCATGGCTGTTGGGCAGATTCCCATGAGAAACCTTTTCCAAGGGCACGACAACATGCTCGAAAGACAGGAAGTGCTCAAGATATGGGGGTTTCCTTTCCTAGTACCCTACACCCACCTCAGCTCCCTGAACATAACCTGGCCCGCTGAAGGGAAAGGTCACCTAACAGTGGCAGAGGAGCCTCTGGAGATGGCGGAAGCCCTTATTAGGACAGGGCCCCCTTCCCATTTCTCAAGAGTCTGCTCCTACCCCTTCCATCCTCTCCACGGTGTAACTAGGGGGCAAGATCATTGTCTGTCATTGTATTTCCTCATCCAGGAGCTGCCTGCAGTTAGGTGGGTCTGACCCTTTTCTCCCAAGGTGCTGAAGTCAGAGAGGACTAGGCCATTCCAGCAGGACCTGCCCACTTCCAGCCCCGGCTGACTCTTTGGACCTGGACAGAGTGGGCTCCTTCGGGGCTCCAAGGCAGCTCCAGCTCCAGAGAGGTTCTGACAGGCAATCCCCAGGGCTCCCAGGCCCCGTAGGTTCCCCTTCAGAAATAGCTACCTCATTGGGATGCTGAGCATATGGCAGAGCCCATGCCAGAGATGGGTCACGAACCTCCGCGTGTGGCCCGGCTGGGATGATTACTGCCACTAAGTAAATTGCCAGCTCCTCCTCCAGCCCCTCCCGACTGGCTTCGTGATTCGTTTTCATTTGGAGAAGTTTAATAATTAGCAAAGGGGATTTCTAACAACAGATGGTGCCTGGCCCTGGGGAGTGGTTCTGTCACAGACATACTTTGCAGAGAGCTAAGCTGGAGGTGGTTCTCCGGCTCCCTCCAAATGGGTGTCTCCAGGGCTCTGTGACTACTGAGCCCATTTGCATAATGTGGCTGCAAGAAGAGCAGAAGGAAAGGAGGGCATCAGCTAGAGGCACATAGGTGCTGGCGGCTCTGCTGGAGAGGGGACGCCAGGCAATGGTCTTCTTCACTCTGCTACCCATCTGCATGTCTTTAGGGATAGAAGGTCAGAGCTGCTAAGAACCGTGAGAGAACACTCAAGAGCCTGCCGGGGATCGGATAGAAGCCTCAAAAACGTTTACAAGACTTCTGATGTCCAAGCATGAACTTTCCCCAGATCCCTCTAAAAGCAGAGCAATTTGCTTGTATCCCACTCCTGTCAGAGTGCAGAGAAAGAACTTAGATCTTGCACTTCTTGATGGCAGAAGCCCAGTTCAAAGTATCTTCTTGATTTTAGAAGCTCAGCTCAAAGTAACAAATTGCACAGTCTACGGCTAGACTGGTATCAGACATGACTAGACCTAGGGGTTCAAGCCATGCCATCCCTGGACTTAGCTTCTGTGAAGCCTAGATGTGGCTTCATCCTCTTCTGCCACATAGGCTTTCTTCTGTTTGTAGAGGATGGGGGTTTCCCCTGCTAGCTCTAGCATAACCCTTCCAGATTGGCCTTGACTCAGTCATGTGCCCATCCTGGAGTGGATCTCTGTGGCAATGAGAATGACTCTGCTGGTTGACCAGCTCAGACACTTGCCCATCCTTGTGGCTGGAAGAGATACCACTATGATTGACAGCCTCACCAGGACCATGAGGTATAGGAGGCTCTCCAA
Organism: Myotis lucifugus; assembly: GCF_000147115.1. Lineage (NCBI taxonomy): Eukaryota > Metazoa > Chordata > Mammalia > Chiroptera > Vespertilionidae > Myotis > Myotis lucifugus. The sequence goes on from NW_005871518.1 coordinate 373,454, forward strand.
AGGAAGGGCTGCAGAAGAGCCAGACCAAGAATGTCCTGAAGGGCCTGAGAGAAGTGGTCAGCCAAGGTCTCACAGCAGCAGTGCTGGGATGAGGCAAATTATGCTTTGCTTGGCTAATGGCTTCTCACGGCTCAGCATGACCTGCCCAATAAGGGCTTGTTATGATCACATCATCACCTAGTGAGCTCTTACTGGGACTTGCCCAGTGGTCCAGGTCTGTCTTGGAACAAAACACAGGGTCTTTCTTCTTGTGATAATTGTAGGCCACTTAGAGAACAGACATGAAAAAGCAATTGCAAAACCAAGAGGAATGTAAGAGACATTGTAGGGCCGTCTGTGGAATCAAGACATAATTCATTTCTCATTCTCAGGAATTAAGAGGAACAAGTAATCACTGTGTGATGGAGTGGACTGGGGGGAGGAAGACCCTGGAGAAGTCTTATGAGCCAAGTTTTCCAGGATAAGCTGGATTTAGATAGGGAATTCCAGGCAGAACAATGACATGATAGTAGGACCTATCCAACCATTCATCTACCCATCTACCCTTCCATTCATTCTACAAGATATTTGTAATGACTACAATTTATGTGCCAGGAATTGAGCTTACAATGGTGATCAAAATGGTCTAGCATGTAAGGTGAGTGGTGAATTGAATATGTAAGGTGAGTGGTGAATTGAATGACCCAGCTAGATTAGAGCATATTGTAGTGAAATTTGAAAGGGCTGAAAATGTAGTTTGACTCAGATGTTGAAAGATTTTCCTGAGAGCAGCCAGGCCTGGCATTGTAAGGTGACCTCAACCACCCATGAACGTTGTGGAACAGCCTCCTGGTCGGATTAGGGGTTCCAGGAGCAGAGAAACCCTAAACTGCTCTAATCAGAGGGCCCTTCCCAAATCAAAGAAACTGTGCCGTTAGTTGAAATTATTTTCTTAATCACTGCAATCCTTATACCTTTTTATTAAATCTTGGTGGCTGCTAACACTGGTCCCCAGGACATAGTAGCAGGTGACAGGACCAGTGACTGCCCGGTTTTCAGATATCACCTGACATCAGGCATCCTTGCCCAGCCTGTCGAGCTCATCCTTCACATTTTGGTTGGTAAGAAGACTTGTGTTATGTATTACTCCCCTGCCAACATGGGATTTCGTCACAGCAATTCATACCGATACTTTTGATGCAATTTTTATGTCTGTTAGCTGAATTGTTATTAGCTCATGCAATAGAGTTCTACCCATCCACGTTCTCATAGCATTCCATGGAGAGCGCTGTGATTTCTGGGTGTGCCATGTTCAGAGTGAGTTTTAAAAGACTTTGTTGCAGCCTAAAGCCAGGACACATGGCTTCATTGAGCTCTGAGCTGCATGTCCCACTTGATGAACTCCTACTTATCCTACAAGTGCCTCTGCCAGTGTCCCTTCGGCTATGAAACCCTTTCTGATATCCTCAGAAAATCATTTATTTTTTTTCCACCATCGCCTTTCAGGGGACCTTGCACATAGCTCTGCCCTAGTACTAATTCCATCATTAGGGTTTTCATTTATGTACCTCCAGATGGTGGTGCCAACAAATAATGAATGAATGAATGAATGAATGAACGAATCTATTAGTGATTGTGTGAAGGTTAATTTGTTGACATTAAATCTTTGTAAACTCTGTTCCAAAAAAAACCCCAACCAAACACAAGCCAACTCTGTTCCCAGGTGGCAGATTCGAACATGGGTCCCATTCTGTTAACCCATCCCTGTTCTCACAGGGAACACAAGGGAGTGAGGGTGACCAGACACAGAGCTTTGTGCCTGGGCAGGGCTAGTCTCCTGGGTTGTTGGGGTCCCTCCCTTCCCCTTCTTCCTGACCGTCATGACAGGCTCCTGCCATTGGCAGGGACCTGCTCAGAGGAGGCTGTTGGCAAGGGAACCTTCAGGGCTGATTGAGGAGATGAGCAGGAGGATGCTCATCTGGTTTTCTGGGAAGGTTGCTTTGTCTTGGGAGCCAGAGTAATTTGGGAGAAGAGAGGTGGCATTTGCAGTCAATTCCACTAACCGGTCCTCCTCCTGGGGAGCAGAGGGAGTGGAAAGTGGGGCTGGCTGTGCAGAGGGCACTCTGGTGCGGCCACTTAATTAGTTTGCCTCTCTCGGGAGAGCGCTGGAAAGGCTCTCTGCCTTGGTTTTGTCTCCAGGATGAGTCATTGTTTGCTCAAATTGTTGCCTGTCTAACAGCAGTCGAGATTGCATCCTGGTTGGGGTGTTGGGGTGGCCTGACAGGCACATCTGTTCCTGTGACACCCACTATTGGGAAGTGGGGACCAAGTTGCTACCACGTTGCTGACCTGAATGCCTTGGCAAGGGCCCCGTTAGGGATCGGTAGTGAGGGGCTCCAGGCTGCGAGGAGGCTGCAGCACCCGTGACTGAGTCCCAGTGCTAGTGGACTGGGGAGGATCTGCATCTGTATAAAGAGGGGGAGGATCTATACGTCAGAGGTGTTTGAACCGGCAGGTGGAAATATCTTCTGAGTGCTGACAGCTGGACTGGAAACGGGTTTAAATGTTCTCTGCTCTTGGGAGCGCTCTGGGGGAAGAATACCCAATCAACCTCCTTCACAAAGGGCTTCTGACTTGCCTTATGGGAACATGTGTCAGTTTCAATGGCCACCAGTTATCCTGCCCTACAGGGCAGCGGTAATGATGGGGTGGTGGCAGAGACACAGGGAGAAAAATAAAGCAAGAGAGAGAGCCTGAACAACAGGAGACAAAACAGGAGACAGAGTCATGGAGAGAGAGATAGCAGACAGAAAGACATGGAGCCGGTGAAACTATGGGGAAAGGAATAATAGTGGCTCCCATGCCTGTGGTGGAAGTTTCTAGGAAGGTTCCTACCTGCAAGAGACAGATGTGGCTGGGGCAGTGGGGGCTTTGCTTCCATCGCAGAGTGCCTGCACCTGCCAGCTCAGCGTCCCAGTGGGACAGAGAGACTGGAGCTGAGTCTGGGCCTCTGTTCCCAGGTGCCTGGGACCCAGGCCCTCACAGCAAGCTCACTGGCCAAAGATCAGCCATTGTGATCCACATTATTACTTTCATTTATTGAGTGCTTACTATGGACCATAAAGTCATTATCTCAGTTCTCACAACAAGGATGTATTTTGCTATTATTAATCCCATTTTGCAGATGAGGAAACTGAGCCTTTGAGAGTTCAAGTAACCCACCTGTAAGTAGCAAAGCCCATCTGGCACCAAAATGCATCTTCTTTACTCTTCTGTTCTTCACCACTCATCACATACCTTGTGTGGGCACTGCCCAAGGGCTTCTGGCCTTGCCCATATCACTCTGACTGTCAGCCTGGATTTACTTCTTGGTTTACCATCTTGCTTCCTCTTTACTTCCTGTCCTGTCACTTCCCACCTTCGCAGACCATAGGCTGTGGCTCTGTGTCCTGGGGTTGGCTTTTGCAGCTAGCCAGAGATGACCCAGGAGTCTCTGCTCCCTCATTTCCAATTACACGCTCAAGGGGCCTGAGTCCTGCATTGAGGAGTGACCCTTAGGCAGGGAGAAGTCAGGTCCTGCTGGGCATGGAGGTGGGAGCAGAAGTCAGGCCAGGCCAGAGGAAAGCAAGAGTCAGAAGCACTTCTCAGGGCTTTTTAGGAAGGACTCAGGCCTGGGCCCCGGTCTCCCAGGTCTCACTGGAGAAGGAAGGACCAAGGACTGGAGAAGAAAACTGAGGATCAGAAAGACTCTTCTATGCACTAACCTGCCTCTTCCATTCTGTCACAGAACTGATTAAACTACATTGTCATTGTGTAGTGGTTAAGAGGTCAGGCCCTAGAGTCAGGGTGCCTGGGTTCAAATCCTAGATCCTCCCCTTGCTAGCTATGTGACCAGATAATAATGACACCCACTTTATAGGGTTCTTTAGAAGATTAAATGAGATATTGACTATAGAGGGACTCAACACAGACTTGATACTTAGTAAGAATTCATCAAATATTAGTGGTAATTATCATAAATTTATTTGTCCCCACTTATACAGATAAGGAATACATATAAAAATTATATATATGTAAACATTATATATAGAGTTTCCAAAACATGTATACATACACTTTGAATAATTATAAAGGCAGTGTTTATTAAAATAGATTTCATTTGCCTGGCCAGCATGGCTCAGTGGTTGAGCATCGACCTATGAACCAGGAGATCATGGTTCCATTCCCAGTCAGGGCACATACCTGGGTTGCCGGCTTGATCCCCAGTGTGGGGCATGCAGGAGGCAGCCAGTCTATGATTCTCTCTCATCATTGATGTTTCTCTCTCTCCGTCTCCCTTTCTCTCTCTGAAATCAATAAAAAATATATTTAAATTAAATAAAATAGATTTCATTTTCAAAATTGAGCTATCAGTTGTTAAAATGTATATACATGTTTTGGGATATATATATATCTACACTAATAAAAGAGAAACATGGTAATTAGCGTATGACCGCTACCCTTCCCATTGGCTAATCAGCATATCCTTATGCAAATTAACTGTCAGCCAAGATGGCGGCCGGCAGCCAGGCAGCTGGAAGCGAACATGAGGCTTGCTTGCTCCAGGGACTGCAGACTCCAACGTTCCCCGCCTGACTTGCCGGCCTCTGAGTTGCAACTCTAAGCAACTATGTACTATGTTGCAAATATGAAGCTAAACAAAACGCCAGAAATCAGCTTTCAGCCTGCCGGGATCTCAGAGCTGAAGTTATACATTGTTTCGATTATAGAACGGCAAACAAACCAGATACCAAGCCTCAGAGCTAGAGCCAGAGCTAAAGCTGGCCCAGAATAAAATTAAAAAAAGAGAAAAAAAAGGAGCAGTTGGGAGCTTCAGTCAACAACCGCTAGCCTGAAAGCAGCCCTCAGCCCCTCACCCAGACTGGCCAGGCACCCCAGTGGGGACCCCCACCCTGAAGGGTGTGTGACCAGCTGCAAACAGCCATCATCCCCTCATCCAGGCTGGCCAGGCACCCCAGTGGGGACCCCCACCCTGAAGGGTGTGTGACCAGCTGCAAACAGCCATCATCCCCTCATCCAGGCTGGCCAGGCACCCCAGTGGGGACCCCCACCCTGATCCAGGACACCCTTCAGGGCAAACCAGCTGGCCCCCAGGCCTCTATCCTATATAGTAAAAGGGTAATATGCCTCCCAGCACCGGGATCGGCGTGACAGGGGGCAGCGCCCAAACCCCCTGATCGGCCCTGCTCTGTTCATGACAGGGGAAGGCGCCCCAACCCCCTGATGGGCCCTGCTCTGTGTGTGACAGGGTGCGGCACCCCAACCCCCCCCCCCACGGGCCCTGCTCTGTGTGTGATGGGGTAGAGCCATAACCTCCCCATTGGCCCTGCCCTGAGTGTGACAGTGGCGGCGCCCCAACCCCCTGATCGGCCCTGCTCTGTGGGTGATAGAGGGTGGCGCCCCAACCCCCTGATCCGCCCTGCTCTGTGTGTGACAGGGGGCGGTGCCCTAACTCCCCTATCGGCCCTACTCTGTGCATGACAGGGGGGAGCTCCTCAATCCCCTGATCGGCCCTGCTCTGTGCATGACAGGGGGGAGCTCCCCAGCCCCCTGATGGGCCCTGCTCTGTGCGTGACAGGGGGCAGCGCCCCAACCCCCTGATTGTCCCTGCTCTGTGCATGACAGGGGGTGGCGCTGCAACCTCCCCATCAACCCTGCCTTGAGTGTGACAGGGGGCGGTGCCCCAACTCCCCAATCAGCCCTGCTCTGAGCCCGACCAGGGGCTGCACCTAGGGATTGGGCCTGCCCTCTGCCACCCAGGAGCAGGCCTAAGCCAGCAGGTCGTTATCTCCTGAGGGGTCCCAGACTGCGAGAGGGCACAGGCCGGGCTGAGGGACCCCCCCCGCCCCCGAGTGCACAAATTTTTGTGCACCGGGCCTCTAGTATATATATATATCCTATATAATAAAGAGATAATATGCAAATGGTCATCACGCCTTAGTGCCCTTGTGCCAGGGCCAGGGGACCTGAGGCTGTGGGTCTTGATGGGGGTGGGGCTGGCGGGGCTGGGTCTTGGGCGATTTTGAGGAGCACACAGGTGGGCAGGGACTTGACTCTGGGTCCTGCAGTGCACCCCAGACTCTGACAGGAGGGAGATTTTCATATACATTTTACTAATTTTCTTTCATCTCTGACACTTCTATTATAGAGAAAGGGCAAATAGCAATATTAAAATATTTCCTCTAATTAATTTCCTTTTAATGTGCATGAATTTCATGCACCTGGCCACCAGTACATATTATAGTTGTATCCACAGAAAAAAAGCACATATTCTGGAAAACAGTGGGTGTTAGTACATATTTGTTGAATGAATGAATGAGAGTCTCGCCGTGCCCGCATCTATTATTCCTTCCTTCCTGGGGCCAAGTCTGAAGGTCAGAATCCTCATGCAGGTGAGAGTGCTGGGGTGGAGCAGGGTGTGGACTCTACCTTGGGAGAAAGTTCTCATGAGGAGGATCCTGGAAAATAAGCTGCCCCTCAATACATGAAGGATCAGTAGTGTCCAGAGTGACCATGGGTGTCCAGAGTGACCAGCTTCATGAGGAAGGGAGAGAAGGCTCTAGTGTTGATGAACCTTCCCAGTTCAGCTTTTTCAAGCTAGGAGTTTCTCTCACCTGCCCTCCAATGTAGGGCTAACCTGAACTGTGTGTGGGAAGTCAAAAAGCTATGGTCACCCTCAGCCTTAGCCCTGCAGAGCCTTGTCAGGAGCTGTCCCTGGTGCTGACCTCCCAGCCCCACCTTGGTCCTGGCAAAGAGGCTGTGGTCCAGCCTGTTCTGTCGACCCTTCCAAGGCCCCTGTTGGCTTGGCAAAGTCTTTAGGCTCAATCTAGGCCAAACCATGGCATGTATGTCTGACACTTGTCTAGTAGCCTGTCTGGTCTCATCTCCTGCTTGAGACATCACAAATCTGCCACAGGCTGACACGGTGGATGCAAACCCAGCCTATGGGGAAGGGGTTGGGGTGAGGAAGGGAAAACACACTGGTTCTCCTCTATCCTCTCCTCCCAGTACGTCACTTCTGGCACCAGATGTGGGTTTTTTTCCCCCAACACCAAGCAGTTCTCCGGGCTTCTGAGGGCATTGACTGGGTGCCCTGCAATTTAACCCAACACTGAGACTGCCTACCTGGAGATAGCATCAGATCCCACAAACTAAGGGCTCAGTCCCAAAAGATTGCCCTACTTCAGATGCCAATCACAAGGAGTGGGTCCCTAGGTTACCCACACTTATGTTTGATTTGGCTATAATCTGGGAGTTCCCACAACCCCTCCTCCAGTTTGATAATTTTTCTATAACAATTCACACAACTCAAAGAAACACTTACGCTTACTGGTTTATTACAAAATAAAGGCTATAGATGAACATCCAGATGGAAAGGTACAGAGAGCAAGGTCTGGGAGGATCACCAGGGCAGGAGCTTCTGTCCTGTGGAGTTGGGGTGACCACCCCTGGCACGTGGATGTGTTCATGAACCTAAATGTTCTCTGAATCCCATATTTTAGGGACTTTAAGGAGACTTCCTCACATAGACATGATTATTAACACCCTAGCACCTCTTCCTTTCAGGAGGATAGAGGACAGGGCTGAAATCCTCAAGCTTCTACTCACAGCTTGGTCTTTCTGGTGACCAGCCCTCATCCAGGAGCCCACCCAGAGTCACTTTATTGGAACAACAGACACTCCTGTCACCCAGGAAATTCCTGAGGATTTAGGAGCTCTGCATAAGATGCTCCTGTTACCACTATAACTGAGTCCATTACAAGGATGATGTGAATTCTGTGTCAGGGACCAGGGTCAAAGATCAAATATTAGCAGGAGCTGGGGGCAGAGATCAATATGTTTCTTATTGTGTCACAGGTGACCCCTCAGGACAAAAGATAGGTTGCATCGGTGCACAGCTGGCTGGACCTGCACCCTTAGCTGGGCCTCTCACTGGCCAGCATGCCAGTGGCCCACAATCTCTTGAGACATAGGACATATTTCTCTTCCAAAGCACAACTCATATTTCGGGTGGGGCTGAGGAGTGCCGTCCCAGCACGGGCCTCCCCAGCTAATAGAGCGGTGTGAAGGCTTATCCTGGAAGAGCAGATGAATCATTTCTGCCCCAAGTCACCATCCTGGCCAGATTTATGGTGGCAGGAGCATGGGAGCCCCTGACTTTATGGTCTTGTAAATTACAGAGCTGCTTGTGCAAGAGGCAGGCTGGGCTGTAAATCATGTGTAATTGCTTGTAAATTGGGAAACAAATAGTATTTTTGCTTAAATCACCCTCTTTGCACTGTTTCTTAGGGCACTGCTGTTTCACAGAGGACCTTTAACCTCCCCGGGACCAAAATTCCCTTTGGGACTCAATACCAAGCATGGCAGAGTCTCTCAGAGCCACCTCCCAGCAGGTCTGGAGGCCTCTGGGTCAAATGGAGAAGAATTGACTGCAGTTGTCATAAATTCCTCTCTTAGGCAGGCTTAATCCCATTCTCCTGAGACCCCCCTCCCTCCATCCCTCCACTTTGAATTAACCCCAAGGGTCTCATCTGGCCTCTGGCTGCGGCCAGTCCTCTGCAAGGCTCTGGGAAGACCAGCCCACATGAGCTTCAGAGAATCCAATTTTATTCCTCCTTTCCCCCCACGCAAAGGCAGTGACTCACTGTGTGCTGGTAAGCATTGCCTCTGTGTGAAGATGCTATTTGCTGGCTTCTTCTCATCTTTTCCCATTTCAATGAAATTACATTTAATCTTTTTGTCTGCCTTGGTCAACTTTAAAGAGTCATTAAGTTTGCTGATAGGCAGCCCGGTAAACTTTAATTGAATCACAGGCTCCCAGAAGGCTCAGCCTTCAGGGGACCTTGGGGACCACATAATTCAACTCCTTCAGTTGGCAGACGAGGAATAGAAATCTGGGGTTGTTAAGTGACTTGCCCAAGGTCATACTCTGAAGGAGAGCAGCTCTGGGGTGAGAGCTGAGCCTCCTTTCTCGAATGTTGCATGCTTTCCGCTCCGCTGTGCCCGCCCTCGGGTTTAGCTGTCACTCATGCAGCTCTGCTGTGTGATCAACCTTAACGAGACTGGTAGCATCTGCTTTATAATTGGGAGAATTAGCAGCATTTCAAAATCTTCCCTAGGAAACTGAGTCAGCTGATGGGGCTTGTGCTGTGGTGGTGGCACCTGGCAGCTATGAGAGCTTCCTTAGGGGCTCTGGCATAGAACTTTAGTCCGATCCCTCCCGGGCTCCACTTTTCAAAGTGTCATTTGAGGCTTCCGTTTGACGCTGGTCATATCACATGGGGTAGCTTTGGGGGTGGGAGGGGGTAGTGGAAAGGACACAAATAGAGCTGGATCCCAGCTATGAGGCTGCTCACTGTGTGTGGTCGTGGCCAAGTTGCCTCACTGAGCCTCAGTCTCTTTATCTATCATATGGCACCAGGCACTCTCCCGTACAGGGTTACTGTGAAGACTATCGTACAGGAAGCGTGAGAAAGCGTCTAGGCCAGAGCCTGGCACGTGGAGAGCCTGCACCCATGCTGGTTGTGTCAGAAGGGCAGAGACGTGGGGCTTTGGATTTTAAGCGACCTGAACTTGTCTGTGGCTGACCTACATATAAGGAGAGGGAGAGCGGTCACTTGTGGAGGCCATCCCTGGTCACATGGAGCCTGGGGTCCGATGTCCGGTCCTCACCAGCTGTGCTAGCCAAGGCTGCCAGGTCAAAGCTCAAAGGTACCCTCCACAGGGAGGTCACCTGAGCTCTGACATCTGACAACTTCTGAGCCCTCAGCCAGCATCTCTCTGGGCAAGTCAAAGGGGGACACCGTCTGGGGAAGGACTTCAGGACAGAGGTACAGCTGTCCCACACACCTGTCCATCTGCTCCAGGTCTCACTTGGGTGTGTGAGCAGCCTGGTGCCCCCAGACTCACGGCTGGCTCCCTCCTGCCCAAGACAGGCCCATGGCATCTCAGGACTGCCTGCTGCAGCATGCTTTGTCCCAGGAGGCTTCCAGGACTAGGGTGGTTCAGAGAGAATGGTCATAGGCCTCTCCTTGGGAGGAGAAGGCTTCCGGCTCTAAACACTGTCTTCTCACTCTCACCAGCTAATTCTTTGTCCCTAGAGCACCCTCTCGCTCTTCTTTATTAATCACAAGATGTAGAAATTAAAAGCAGAGATTGAAATCCCGGCTCCACCGCTCCCCAGCTGTTCAACTTTGGGCAAGTTCCTGAATCTCTCTGAGCCTCCAGTGTTTAAAGGGAGTGAATAATGGTAGACAGCTCAGAGTTGCTGCGTCGACCCAAGGAGATAATGTGGAGAAAGAGCATGCATAGCATGGTGCCTGCCCCCCTGAAGGCATTCTTCAACACTGCAGTTTTTAATGCAATCCCCAGGCCTCCTTGTGGCCACGCAGAAACCATCTGGAAGCGTGACGGGTGTGACTTTCACGTTCAGCCTGGCGTCCTGAGTGTCCTGGTCTCGGGAGGCTGAGCAGGATTGTTTATTCCTGGAGCAGTTTTCTCCACCACCCGCCTCCCCCAGACATACTTAAGGAGCCAAGCGGGCAGGAGACCTGCCAGCCCGATGGAGTGGAAGGCTGGGTGAGCTCCTGTGGACAGACAGATGGAGCAGAGAACACTGGGCACCGGCCTCCTGCCCAGCGCCCTGACCCCAGGCTTGGCTGCCTTGGCCTGGCCTGGCCTGGATGGAGCCTCTCCTCCCATCCCCCTCCTGCTTCTGTTTCCTCCCTGATGCTGGTTCTGTCCCCCTCCATCCTTCCTGTCCCTGCCATTGCCCCTCCTCACCTCCACTCATCCCTGACAATTCTGGGCTGTTTATCTGTCTCTCTAGCTTTTTGTTTGTTCTGCCTCCTTTTCTTATCCATGCATGTTGGTCTTTCTCCATCTGGGTTGGCTGCTCTCATTGCCTCTCCATTCCCCCCTCTCTCTCCCTGACCTGTGCACTCCCGTCTCTGTCTCTTAACCTCTCTGTCTCTCTGGGTGTGTGTCTCTTACCCTTTGATTGTTTTGTTCATTCTTTTCCTTTCTCTCTGTCTTTTTCTCGAATTTATTCATCTGCCCTCCTTTCTTCTCCCGCCCATTCCTCTGCACTAACTCCTTCTCCAGCCACCCTGCTCCCCAGGGTTAATCGGCCTCCACTGTAGGTGTGTGGGCTCTGCTCAGGACTCCCCAGGTCTCCGAGACCCGCTGGGTTGCTTGGCTCTCTCTCCTCCTCTGCCCCTTCCCCCAGAAGCTGGAAGCATCATTTTCATTCCTTCTTGAAAAGTGGGGCTAGGGCTGGGTCTCACCTCTTGGGGGCTGGACCTCTGTGGGGAGACCTTTGGAGCTGAGAGTGGAAGGAAGCGACAGAGGCCTGAGCCCAGGACCTCTGCGGCCCTTTTCTGAGCATGGACAGAGCTTCCATTCAGTGCGGGTTAAGCCCGTTGTGTACCCAGGACAGTGGGAGATATGCAAGAAGTGGGAGAGGCCTACTTCCAAGGATCTTTCTGTCTACTTGTGAAGCTAATACCTGTACACTTGTTCAGAGCCAGGTGCTGGGTGGTTAGAGAGCAACAGCCATCGGCTATGGTGCTGGGAGTATCTTCCCCCCAAACCTGGATCCCGTGTCCTTCATCTGCATCAGGGCACCTGTCTCAGGCTCTCAGACCGGTTGTCACAGTATTGAAATCACCTGATGGGTTTCTCTGTCCTCCATCAGGCTGAGAACTCCCCAAGGGCAAGGACAGTTGCCCTCCTGGTCCCTGCCGAGTCCCCGGCACCTAACACAGCGTCTGGCACAGGAGAAGGGCACATTCTGGGCTTTTCCTAAGGGATGGTGGGAAATGAGGAGATGTGAGTTGAATTACAGCAGAACAATCTTGACGCGAGGGTCTTGGCATCCTTTGGCGAAATGGTTTTGTCCAGCACATCCCAGCTCCGCCACCTCCAGGCATTAGCGTTGGAGCTGGCAGGACCTTAGTGATCACCTTGTCCAGCCCTCCCAGTTTACAGACAGCTCCTGCAGCCCACACTGAGCCTGGCCTGCCATGGGAGGGGTGGGAGGAGGGCTCCCTCGGGGCTCTGCCTGGTGCCGGTGGCTGCTTTCCTGAAGGTGCCAGCTCTCTGGGTGCCTGTTGCTGTCTTTGTCTCTGCCCCCGCTGTCTCTCTGTCTGCCGCGGTACTCGTCCTCTCCTGGTTTTTTTCTTTTTTCCTCTCTGATGGGATAATTATGCTAATCAGCCTGTCAGAACAAAGATAATTTGTGGTGGGCTATTTCAGACTTTGCAATTCAGGCCGAGACCCCTTTCCTGCTTGCCTCTGCCTGTCCCTTAACCCCCAGCCCAGGCAGGTCTGTTGAGGGAGGGGCGGTGGAGGCTTGGGAGCAGGGGAAGGACGAGGGTGTGTGTGAGTGTGTAGGCACATTGCACAGGGCGTCCTCTGAGTACAGGTACACTGCACACCAAATGCCTGCAGAAACAGCGGGACACAGAGTGGGTAGTCAGAGCTGCCATTCCTACACATGAGCGCTCAGGGCCGGTCATCTCTGTGTGTCCGGCTCCTGCCGAGGGGTGACTGCTGACCTGCCCCAACGCTGCTATGGTAGTGGCATGTGCATGGCTGTTCCCTGGCAAAGGCCAAGTCAGCACCCCTTCTTCCCTGGGGGTTGATACCCACCTACACCCCAGCTCCCCAGTGGGTCCTGGGCTGGAAGGGGGTTGGGGTGCTCACTTCCTGGACAAAGTTGGTCCTCATTGGATGGGGGAATTAGAGTCTGGTGTACAGGCAATAGGGGTGGCCAAGCAGTGCCAGAGGGTCTCCAGGAGTAAAGGGAATGATTTCCGGGAAGCCTGGCTAAGCTAAAAATGGGAGTCGGATGGGAAGGATGCTAGGGCTGGATATGGGATTCTGGACCACCCCGCCTGCCAGCCAGGATGGATCCAGAGCCCCTGAGGCCACTTCTCAGCCAGCCAGGCCATCTTCACTCATCTCAATCTAGTCCTCAGGGTCCCCCTCTTTCTCCAGTGACCCCCAGGCCCCTCACCTGCCTCCCACTTCATTGGCTCAGCAGTGTTTTCGAGCATCGAGCAGGTGCCAAGCACTGTGTTCGGCACTGGAGTTACACACAGGGTCCCCATCAGGCGTCCTCCTACTTGCACTTCGGGCCCAATCCAGCTCCAGCACTGGGGTCTTGCCTTTTGTACCCTCATGGGTGCTGGGTCTCACCCAGAGTGATACAGATGAGTCCACTGGACCTCCGTGAAAATGATGGATTGAATGAATGCACAATTAAGGGAATAATGGTGAATGGGTGTTATCTCGAAGAGAGGGGATCCAAAGCTTAAACAAATTTTATTTCAGAAAATTGTGAAATATGCCAAAGCAGAGACCAGACCAGCAAGCCCTCGTGCCTCATCACCCCGTTGTCATCAGTTGTCAGCTCATGGCCGTCTTGTGGGCTGCATCCCCGCCTACTTCTGAGTGACAGGAGTGTTTGCAGGAGCGTTGGCTCTCACCTGCCCAGTGGTGCTGGACTCAGGGTCAGGCTCTTTTAGGAATCTTTCAAGATTCCAGGATGGGCCATGGAGTGCATGCGCTGGTCGCGGGACCTGTGTAGGAGTGGACGTGGCCCGAGGCAGCCCTTTTCCTGGAGATGGAAGCCTGCCTTCTGGCCTTTCTCCCTCTCTCTGGTGTGACTGGAATGCCGCCTTCCCAGTAAATTCTGGTGGTTTTACAATCGAGGCTTTGAGTCACTTAAATGGCTGCTGTTGAGATGCTGCACTGACTCATTTAATCTTCCTAAGTAACTTTCCTCTTCCGGGCTTGTGCTTACACAGCACCTCCACCCAGTCTCCCGCCAAGGCGGCTGCCGGGCCCCACCAATCACACCGCCTGCCTGCCCCCAGCCCTCTCTTCCCAGGGCCTCTTCCCTCTCTGCTGCCCTGATGCAGCCTTGGGATGCTTTGTCTGGAGAGAGAAGAGGTAGTGTTGAAGGGGTGGAGATCAGAGCTCCTTGTGTCCCGCTCCCAGGCTGAGGGCTGAGACGGGTGAGCAGGCTGCCACGGCTCAGGACTCCTGCCCAGAGGCCTTTCAAGTGCCCCACGGGCTGCCAAGGCAGCCTGGCAGCCTGGGAGAGGCGGTGACATCCAGACTCTGCTTCGCAGCACTGCCACCTATCAGTTCTGAGAATCCAGTCTAAATGCTGAGCCTTCGTCAAGGAGGCTTTGGCCTTGGCCATGTCTGCTGGCCAGCAGGGAGGGGAGAGGAGGCAATGGGGGAGGGGAGCCCTCATGCAGCAGGTCAGCACACACTGTGGATGCGTGTGAGTGCCTGTGTGTACGTGTGCAAGGCGTGTCTGCGTGCATGTGTCTTTGGTCTTCAACATCTTGGTGTATTCGATGCATCTGTGTCTATCCAGCATGTGACAGGGTGTCTGTGAGCTTCTGCTGTTTGACCATGAGTATGTGGACTGCAGTGTGTGAGGGTTTGTGTGCTCTGTGTATGTCTGGAGTATTTGAGCACGTGTGTGCTCTGTGTTTCTCTGGATATGCTTGTGTGTGGATGTGTGTGCATGTGCCCGGCTTTTCCATGGATCTGGGCAGCGTATGTGTGTGTGAGCATGTGCTCTGGAGGTGTGTGAGCGTGTGTGCCATGATGCCTCTCTGTCTGGGTGACATAGGGTCTTGGATGACTCAGTACTCTGTTTCTGTGTATCAGTGCCATGCATGTGCTCATACCTCAGTCTGCCGGCCTCTGTGCATCTGCCCACCACATGTGTGCTTGCCTACAGGAACACATGTGCATATGTATGCTTCTCAGGGTGCTTGGGGATGGGCAGTGTGAGGTCAGACCCAGCTCCCATGTCCCATGCCTGCCCCTTTCTATCCACTGACAGGGTTGGTGACAGCCCGGGCCAGACCCTGCCATTAGCCAGGTGGGCTGTCACGTTTATGCGACTGCTATTTCAGAAGGGGAAGCAGCTGGCGGGCGGGCTGACCTGTTCCCCAGCCTCAGCAAATCGGTGCACTCCAGACCCTTCCCGGAACCCCTCATCTGCTGAGACCTGTTTGGGGCTTCCAGGGCCCTCTGCCTGCCACTGCCTGAAACACCACCACCCAGTGCGCAGCCAGTTGGCCTTCCTGCCTGTTCTGAAAGGAGTAGGCCTTGGCCAGCTTGTTTCCCTGGCTGTCCCTTCTCTATGGGCCTGTGTGTGTGCATGTGCAGGTACACGTAGCACTGTGTCCCTTTGTGCACATCTGTAGGCACTTGTCCATTCTACCCTTGTGTGTTGAAGTGCCTTTGTGTGGCCCAAACTTGTGTAGCCCTGTGTGCCTGTGCCAGGTTTTACTCGTGATATGTACGTGTGTGTGTCCTTGTGTGTATGCAGGTGTACACATGTGCCTCTGCATGCACATGTGTGTGGACATGTGTATGCATGTATGTAGGTGTATGTGCACAGTCTCCTCAGTCTTCTTACACTCATCTGGTTAAGCCTTGGGGACCTGTGTGTGTGTACATGTATGTGACTGTGTGTGCATTCTCTCCCCAGCCTCCTTACACTAAGCAGGGTAAGCCTGGGACCCGTTTTTAGAACATAGACGTGCCCTCCCACCTGTTTTCCTGCCTCCAGCCTCAGCCCATCTCCCCACCCCAAACATCCTGGAGACCCACACACACCGCTCAGTGATGACTCCCAAACCCTCCAGTGGCTCCCATTGCTCCCTCCAGGAGGACCACCTGCTGTGTGTGGGCCTCCCCTCTCACTGCCCCTCGGGCCTCTGCCTTTGCTGTGGCTTCCACAGCAGAAGGGCATCCTGGACGCTTCTTGAGCAAGTTCTCGGGCGTGTCCTGGGCCCTGGGAGATGCAGGCAGGAGAAGTCTCTGCCCTGCACCCCAGTCTACTCAGGCTGGTGCACTGGTGAGACCCCAGACCTGGGACCAGCCAGGCGAGGTCTTCCCAGCAGGAGTGCCCTCCCTTCATCCCAGCCTGGAGAAGCGCCTCTGTCGCTGCCACGGCCCCTCTTCCAGGCATTCTCTCCTGACTCCCCAGCTGAAGGTACGCCCTTCATCCTCCTCATGCCTATGTGGCAGCATCAGACTCACGCTCCCGGGAGGCCCCTTTCCTTCCTGGGACAGCAGGTTTCCTGCACCAGGGCTGGGCACAGCAGCCAGCACAGAGTTAGAGGAGGGAGGCCAAGGTCAGTCTGCCTGACTGGCAGCACCCTGGGGAGACAGGGCCCAGCTATGGCTCCCAATGTCCTCAGCACAGTCCTGGGGGCGGGGCCTCTTGCCTCTGGTTATTTTCCCTCCTGCAGTTTACCTTATTTAACCTGTGTCAGGGTTTGCCCAGCACCAGCAGGAAGGTGCACAGTCTGCAGAGACCAGGAGCTCGGTGTGTGCCTGCTGAACACATGGATGGGCACAAGGAAGAAGAGTGGAGGGCATGCAGGCACCCTCTCCCCCTCGTCCCCCATGTGGTCCTGGGTCAGCCTCCAGAGCCCCTCCAGAGGACCCTGTGAAGACCTGGATGGTGATACCGACATCCACCTTATACAGTATTGCTCATGCTGCCCCTCTGCCTGAGAGCTTTCCACAGTCACACATCTAGGCTCCTTCTCAGTCTCCAGATCTTAGCTTTAAATGCCCCCTCCTTAAAGAAGCCTTCCCTGACCACCACGTATGAGCTAGGCTCCCCCATTCACCATTCTGTGTGATCGCACCTTGCCTTTTTCATTTCTAGCACTTACACAATTGAATATTCATTCACTACTTTTTTATTATCTGTATGCCCCACCAAGCCATGGGCTTCATGAGTCACGGACCATGTTAGTTTATTCTCACTGGTTATCTATCCCAGTGCCTATCCCAGAGCCTGGCTGGCATGCAGTAGGTGCTCAGTAAGTGTATAAATGAATGAATGAGGGATTGCATTATGGAATTCATTTTCCAACCCTGCGAGAGATCCACTTAAGAGATGAGGAAACTGAGGTTCAGAGAGGCTCAGAAACTCACCAGTGGTCACAGAGCTAATAAGAGATGGAGTGGGGAATTCAACCCACGTTTGTTTGACCCCAAAGCCTCATCTCATTCATTTCATTCATTCATTCATTCAGTGCCTGCTGTGTGCTGGGAACTGGGACACGAAAATGAACTGTCAGAAGCTGCTGGCCTGTAGGAAGCTCTATAGGAGGTCATGGGAGCCGGAGACTTCCTGGAGGAGGGCTCTTTGAGTAGGGCTTTGAGGGATGTGTAGGTGTTTGTCACGGTGTGGTACATATTGTCTAGCAGAAAGAGCAGGGGAGTCAGGAGGCCTGAGCTGCATCGCCCTCTGCTCCCGCCTCCCAGGACCGGAAAGTCACCTGCTTCCACACTGTTCAGCAGGGCCTTTGGTCCTGATGTGGGTGGGCTGAAGTGGGTAATTGGCAGGGACATCCATTTCCCTTTGGTGTGTGTGTGTGAGAGAGAGAGAGAGAGAGAGAGAGAGAGAGAGAGAGAGAACCTTCCAAAGGTCCTAGAGCAGTGGTTCTCAACCTGTGGGTCACGACCCCTTTGGGGGTCGAACGACCCTTTCACAGGGGTCGCCTAAGACCATTGGAAAACACATATATAATTACATATTGTTTTGTGATTAATCACTATGCTTTAATTGTGTTCAATTTGTAACAATGAAATTGGGGGGTCACCACAACATGAGGGACTGTATTAAAGGGTCGCAGCATTAGGAAGGTTGAGAACCACTGTCCTAGAGGGGCTGTTTGGCAGGGTGTGAGATGCATGGAGCAGCCACACGTGTCCGGACCCAGGACACTGCCCTTCTTCATCCCGGCCTCCTGTCCCTCACTGCCCTCTCCTCCCTCTCTCATGCCTCCCAGTTCTACTCCCTTCTCTCCTTCAGCTCCTCCTTCTCCCTCTCATTTTTCTCCTCCTCTTCCTACCCCTTCTCTGCCTTCTCCCCCTTCCTCTCCTCCTGCCCTGCCCAAGGGGGAGAGCACAAAGGGTAGTCAAAGTTAATTTAGGTTCAAGTAGCCGGTCACCTAGAAACAAGGCCAGTCCCTGGGCACGGGGCCTCAGCCGTGGCCTCATTAATCTGCACGAGCCCGGCATTGGCGGTGCCGACAGAAGTAGGACAGGAGCCACGCTGCATGGAGAGGCGGCCTTGGGCTCAGGCCACTTGGCTCCCAGCAGTCACATGGCCACCCCCAGGTGTGCAATGGGAAGAAGACAGAGGAGAAGGAAGGAGAAATGAAGACCCCAGGGTGTCTGCTGTCCCTTGCTCCGTGTGTCCTTGCTCTCAGACCAAGGACCCTGGGTATCTGCTGTCCCTCTCTCGCATATGCCCTTGATCTTGGTCCACTCTTCCTCACTCTGAAGGCAGGGCTGTGCTGGGCCTTCCAGGGGGGCTGCGGAGCTCATGGTCACCTGCCCCAGCCTCTGCTTGCATACCTGACCCTCAGAGGATGCCTATGCCCTGCCTCACAGCTGGGTGACCCGGAGCAGCCTGGCCTCCTGGCCCAGCTAGCTCCCACCACAGAGTCACCTCTTCCTAGGTGCACACTTCACACCTTCTCCTTTCTTGGATGCTCTGGGAAATATTTTATTTGGATCTGAGTACATATGCTTTGCCCCGCCTTGGCTAAACCCTTAGAAAAACCTTTGACCCAGCCTACAGCCATGCCTCCCAGACTTTACCTGCGCCCTCACTGTAGCATCCTAGGCCCCCGATGTCCCGAGGGGGTCAGTGTGTCATTGGTAGGTGAGAGCACATGACCATTCATGAGAGCAGCTCCCACAAATGATGTCTCCCTCCAACGTCACATTTCTGTTCTCCAGCAGGGGAAACGCTGCGTTCCCATCAGGACAGTGATGCTAAGCGAAGTCAGTCAGATGGGAAAAGTCAAGAACCGTATGATTTCATTCATAGGTGGGATATAAAACCAAAAGCAACAAGTGAACGCGCAAGACAAAAAAAGAAACGAACAACAACTCATAGACACCGACAGCAGTATGGTGGTTATCAGAGGGAAAAGGGCATGGGGCAGGGAGGGCAGGTAGCAAAGGGTTAAGGGGGTCAAATATATGATGACAGAAAAAGATTTGACTCTGGGTAGTGGGCACAGGATGCAATGTACAGATGATGTATTCCAACATTGTACCCTTGAAACTTATATAATTTTATTAACCAATGTCATCCCAATAAATTTAATCAAAAATTTTTAAAAGACTCCCTACAAACAAACAAACAAATCTTGTGGAGTTTCTTGCCTTCACCAGAGAAAATTGGGCATTGGGATGAAGGGTACCAACCGGGCCACCATCTTTGTCATTCCTGGCCTCTGTTCTGTGCTGCCCACCAGCTGCCCAGCCAAAGACTGACTCAGCTAAGCCCAGAAAGAGGCTGCCAAGTCCATGCTAGCTTTGTCTTCCACAAATCTGGTCTGTCAGGGAGTGTGGGAGACGGGTTTAAATACTGGCCACAGCCTAACTGCCCAGCTGTTAGGATTTTTCAAGAAAATCATGGAGTTCCCACATTTTTTAATGGAAAAATGCTTTATTTTATTGGAAAAATATTATTTTACAAATGGAGAAAAGACTGGAAGGAGCTGTACCAAAATACAAGCAGTGATTTTTCTGGATGGTGCAAATATAAGTGGTGCTGATTTTTTCCTTTATATTATTTAGTAGTTGTGTGTTTTGTAAGCAAGAATGAGTATATTTAAAGATCATAGTTGGAATGCCAACGTGATCGAGTCTCAGCTGTGCTATCTTTGGCAAGCCAGTTCTCCTTTCAGAGTTCCAACTTCTATGCCACTAGGACTGGGGTAATAAAAATTATTTCGTAGCATTGTTCCGAGAAAGAAAATGAGATTTGTGTGTGTGTCTGTGTGTGTGTGTGTGTGTGTGTGTGTGTGTGTCTGTGTGTGATGCAAGAGCTCATACACATTTAGAGCAACTCCAGTATCACGGGCACACTCCATTGCCAGGTGACCTGGATTCGAACCTTGACTCTGATACTTACCAGCTGTGTGACTTGGGGGAAGTTGCTTAACCACTCTGAGCCTGTTTCTTGTCTGTAAAATGGGGTCTGGGGCATGCTTCATGTTGCTGGCTGAGCCTTTCCCTTGGTCCCACCCTCATCCCTCTGGCGAATCCATCCTTGGGCCCATTTCTGCCTCCCCACAGATCTTGTGGAGCCTTCCTTCAATCTGAGCTGCCCAGCAGTGACCTTGACCCATCTTCCTCATGGAGACTCCAGGAGCTGCCCTCTGTATCCTGGTCCCTGAGCATCTTCCAGCTCAGGGAATGGCCATCTCAGCTCTGGCAGGAAGGGGCAATACTCCCACCCTACCCGTGGTCAACCTTGGCTGTATTTTTAGAATAGCCCACATGTCCATCTGGTGGGCAGTGGGCTGCAGGGCTGGAGACAAGGAGGCTGGGTGCCCCTTCCCCAGGGCTGTGACAAATTGGCGGAGAGCCCAGCTGCTCCCCAAAGCTGAGCTGGGCTCCTGCGCTGGGCCTTGCTGGCGACGACAGGCAGGAGCTACATGCACAGATGGCCCTCCATGCGCTCATAATTTGCCAGAATAAATAGTTATTATTAATCTCCCTTGTGCTTTCCTTCTTCCCCTTCCTCTCCCATTTGCTGCTCGTCCCAGGTGATTGTGAGGCACTTAAAGGCAGGGGCTGACTTTTATTTATCTTGCTGCCCCAGTGCCTGGTTCAGGACTTAGCACATAGTAGGTGTACTCTCAGCATGAAACCAAGCACATAGTTGCCCCCTTTCCCAACATAGGATCTCATCCAAAAGAGATGTATACACAGTAGGGTTTCAGCCAGCTCAGGTTGGCACATAGTAGGTGCTTTCTCAGCTTGGAGCCTGGCGCAAAGTAGGGCCTCTCCCAACATAGGACCTGGCACACAGTGGAACTCATCCAGCCTGGCGTTTGGCACACAGCAGGGCTTCGGCTAACCCAGAGTTTGGCTGGGAGTAGGTAAGTTTCAGAAAAATGTTTGCTGAACAAGTTCTCATTCTCTCTGCTATGCCCAAGAAATGTTTGCTGAGTGCCTAATGTGTACCCAGTTTTGTAGCAGGTACTGTGTGGTGGAGTGGAGTAAGACATAGACCTTGCATTCTTTTTAAAAGAGCCTACATTAAATACTAGCCCTTTACAAACACCGCATCACAAGGCTGCCTGAGGTAGGTGTAAGGAGGGCAGCTGCCTTGAGGAGGAGGGACTGGAGTTTCCCATTTCAGCTAAAGTACAAAGGCAGGTGATGGAGTGCATGGGACCCAGTAGGACAACTGTGAAGTGTTACTGGCCACTGAGTGCGAATTGGGGTGGCAGGGCAGCCATTCATTTACCCAACAAGTATCAAGTGCCCGTGATTCTGCTGGCCCTGCTCTGAGCCCTGACCACACGGCTCTGGATAAAAGCATCACTGGCTTCCGGGGGACAGGAGGATGGAAAGTCCAGTACGTTAGATGTCAGCTGTTGGCAGTGCTTTAGGAAACATAAAGGAGGGTAAGCGGGCGACGGAGACCAGGGCAGGTGAGCCCTTTCGAAGGTGTGACATGGTGTGACATGATGACATTTGAGCTGAAACTTGAATCCAGGAAGGGAAAGAGTGTGTGGTTACAGAGAAAGAACCTGGCAGGCAGAGAAAGGGAGGGTGGGGGAGGTGGG
>NW_005871518.1:395392-425993 GCF_000147115.1 Myotis lucifugus
GGGAGAGGAGGAGGGCCAGATGCCATTTTTTATTTTTTTTTTACCGGTGGAACTGAGTTGTCTGAGGTTAAGGGAAGAGCATGGATGAGGGTGAAAGGGGCCCATGATGAGACATGGAAACAGCAGGCCTGGAGGTGGGTTGGGGCAGCGATGGCCTGTCCCTCCTGAAACTGTTGTTCCTGTTTCTCCCCCCACCCTGTGCCCCCTTTCTCCCCTCCCCCATAGCCTCTTTTCTTCTCCCCAGTGCCTCCTCCTTCAGCCTAGAAACCACAATCCACTCTCCTCCTCTTTCTTCTTACATGTCCTTTCTCCTTCACCTCTCTCCTTTCCTGCCCCTTCTGAGCAAATCTTCCTGGAGGAAATTTAAAAATCAAATAATCAGGGTCATCGTGGGGCCCCCAGCAGCCTGGACAACAGCAGGAGCAAAGTGCCCTGGCTTTTGTGGGGGACAGAATGGGCTCTGAGTCCCTGTGTACACGCAGCAGGACGCTGGGGAATTATTTAGTATCTCTGGGCCTCCAGTGCCTGACCTGTAACATGACGCTAGCACAAGGCCTGGCACAAAATAGGGGTTCGACGAGTGACGGCTGCTGCTATTAATGTCGTTCTCGTTATTGTTATTAATTAACCAAATGTGAGGCTGTTCATAGAGGGATCCTTCTGATCCAGAGCCACCTGCAGGGAGGTCTGTGGGATTCGGTATCAGGCCGATCTGCCCTTGTCACTCCCAATGATGCCCACACCCAGGTGTCCAAATCCCCACTGCAGCCCAGCAGCCACTCGAGGCTCCTTTCTGCTGCCCACAGTAAGCACTGGTCTTAGACCTCAGTCTCCCTGCAGGAGGCCCGGTGGTCCTTACAGACTCCTTGCTGCCTGCTGGGGCCGCACACTCTGGGTTGCCCCAAGGCCAGGTCACCAGCCTGCCTGTACCAGCCCCAGGGCCCATGTCCCCTCAGGGCAAGGACAGGTGTCCCACCTGTTCCCTTAGGGTGCAGCCCTGCCTGTCAGCCTCAGACCACAGGTGTCAGGACTCCCCTGGGGATCACTGGGTGCAGATCCCACGGCTGCCTCTGGCCAAGCCTGGCCTGGGGCCGGGCTGTAGGTTTAATGGTGGCGTTTCTGTGCCCGGCTCTCCACTGACCGAAGGCCAGTATCTCTCCCGGCTGCACCTCCTCAGCCGGCCTCTCCAAGTCCTGCCCTCCCTCTCTTCACCAGGGGCAGAGACCCTGCCTCCATACCAGACAGGGACTTCCTGGGAGCCAGGGGGTTTGTCCTGGGGAAACCACGGTAGCCCAGAAGGTGGGACTCCTTGGGGCACAACAAGGCTTTGTCTGCGGGGCCCAAGGAGAATGTGAGACACATCCCCGTCCAGCAGGGATGGTCAGAAGAGCAGAACCCCCAAAGCTACCACTTACCAGCTCTGTGACCTCGGGCGAGTCACCTACCCTCTCTGAGCTTCTGTTCCCTCAACTCTGAAGATGGGTCATCCCATCCCTTGGGGCTAGTGTGCTGATTGAGTGAGATTAGAGACACCGGAAGCACCTCGCAAGCTGTGGCTGCTGTGTTGCCCCTGAGTCAGGAGGCGCAGGCGGGACTCCAACCCAATGGACAACGTGGAGCCATCCGCAGTCTCTCGGGCCCCAGGGTCCTCTCTGCTGCATAAAGGATCCGTCTAAATGATGTTGCAGGAGCAGTCCTCACAATATCACAAGTCCCTGCCAGCTCCGACAGCCTGTGATGGACACTGGACTTTTCCAATCCCTGACAGAACCTCAAGGTCTGAGAGCCCATCCCTGCCGCGGCAGGGCCCAGGCCTGGTCCCTGAGCTGGCTCAGGCTCTTCTCTAGCTGCCCAGCCCCAGCTCCCTCCCCCCAGCCCCTCTGCACTCCACTTAAATTGGCCCAACATCCAGAAAACTAATTGCTGTGGCTCCAGCGTTTATTTGGAGACAATACTTCAATTGAAACTGCCGAATCAGGAGAAATATGCTCCACTTAGATCTTTAAATTAGCTCGGCGCCCGCCTGTGATGAGGCCCACTTGGGAGAGGCATCGGCCCTCCTGCCCCACTGATCATTGGCCACTGGGGGCCTCTTGCTTAACGAACAGTGTGGCCAGGGGCCAGGGGGTGGGACCAGGAAGGCACACCTGCCTACAGGTGCCATTGCCTTGTCCCTCTGCTCGGCAGCCGCCCCTCTGGTTGCAAAGGGTGTTGGGTCCGCTCCGCTGCTGCTGTGGCCATAATAGAGGTGGCACCAGCCGCCGGTACCAGGCTCTTCCCGCGGCCTCTCCCAGGCCGAGTCTCTGCAGAGATTACCTCACTGAGATCAGGCAGCCTTGAGAGGTGGCGGCTGTGCTCCCATTTCGCAGATGAGGAGACTGCTTTAGACCCACCCTTTCTGGCTCCGTAGCCGGTGGGGTTCAGGGGAAGAGGACCAGAGGGACAGGCTGCAGTGGATGATCAGGTGCAATAAGTAGGAGATTTCTTCCCGAAATTCAAGGTCACGGGAATCAGAACCCATGTCTCGAGTCTCGCTTCCCTTCTGTCCCTGTGGCCTGGGTCCTGGGAGCAGGTTCTCTGCAGCCTGAGAACATTCTGCTGCCTCCCTCCCCCGCCCCGCCCCTCCCCCTGCTCTGATATCCTCTAACCCTCTATTTCCTGCCCCGTCCCCACATCCCTAAACTTGGGGGACAGCAGGAAGCCATGGGAGGCCTGCGACCCTCCAGCCTGCAGGGCCTTTGCCATCTCTAGTATAGATCTCCAGGGAAAGACATTCTTGATGTTCAGAATTCACCTTCCAGCTGTGCCTTCCAGCTGTTGTTTCCTAGTGGAGCTGGCCCTGGGAAAGCTGCTCTGCGGCTCCCCTCCTTGTTGCCTCCCTTGCTGGTTCAAGGCCCTCCTCCTGTGGGGGTGGGGTTTTTAAGTCATGATTGCACCCTCTGAGGACCCCTAGCGGGGCGGCTCTGTGTATCCCAAGTGGAAGGAGTTGAAAGGGGGGTCCTAAGCCCCTGAGACACAGTTCTCAGATATCCTCCGATGCCCAGTATGGGATGTGCATCCTGAGCTGGCCTAGTGCCTGGGAGAAGATGCTAAGAGGCAGGGGTTTCCCTTCCCCAAACTGCAGGCCAAGCTCGGGTCTCCGTCTGAGAGTCAAGTCTTCACCTGCACCAGGGCCTGGCAGGTCCCTGCAGGTCCCTCACACAGAGTGGGCCCAGGACCTGAACCAGACCAGCCCCTGGTTGGGCAGCAAAGGGCAAAGTTGGCATCCCTGGCTTTGCAGGGTCCCCCTGGACTGTTAGCTCCTTGCGTGCAGGGCACGTGCCTTCTCCTCCTTGAGTCCCTGGGACTGCTGTCCTGCACAGGGCTTACAGGTTAGACAGGAATGAGTGCACGATGGCTATCATTCATTCACCTACGAGCCATTCATTTTTCTTTTAGTCATTCGCTTACGTATCGTCTACTCTTGCCAGAAATTTCCTCTTCCAAATACTTAACATGTAATTATCTCCAGGGCCAGAACTAGGGAAGGACTAATGAGGTGCCTCCGGCACAAAATTTAAGGAGTCACTTGTTCTCCGGGTCATGCAAGTGTCTGATTTCTCAGCTCCTGGAAATAACCTTGCTGGTAGGTGTTGTCATTTCTGCTTTATAGGCGAGGAAATGAAGTCAGAGAAAGGCTAATTACTTCCCGCGGTCGCCTGGCTCGCCAAGATTTGTTGCCAGATCTACATGACTCCATTGGCTCTGTTCTTTCTCCAGACAGCCCTCGGTTTCCCTGCCTGGCCTGACCTCTGAGCAGGGCCCTGGCATGGGGGAGGGGGGAGAGTGGCAGCCACTCACTTCTTTCTGTGTTTTATGCCCCCCTCCCCCCCCCCGCCTCCCCCCCCAACCCCCCCGCATCGTCTGCGCCCTGAACTAGGCCTGGCTGCCCATCCACCCTGCTTAGCAGAGGACAGTGACCTTGGACAATTAAACCTTCACAGCCTCAGTGTCCTTATCTGTGAAACAGGACAGGCAGTGAGGATTCTAATGAGCAGGGATATTCCGTATGTAAGGCACTTAGAACAGTGCCAGCCACAGAGCAAGCTTCGCGGAGCTGTTAGCTATTATTTTTCATAGCTGGGTACTCTATTATCACCCAAAGGCGGGTGGAGTCTGCAGTGCACCCCGAGCCCTCAGCCCACGGAGCCCCAGCTTCAGTTCCTGCCTCCCTCTCAGTGCAGTCGCCACTTCCCCAGAGTTAACCGCGCCCAGGGTGTCACCTCAGCTCTCCTGGGATGACCAGTGCCCATGAGTCCACGGGAGGTGAAGCCAGGGGTGGGGTTTGGTCCCTGCCATCCCAGTCTCCCTCCAGCTCCAGGCAAGGGAACAGCCTCCCTGCTGGAAGCAGCCTGAGCTCTCCTGGAATTCACAGGAGGTTTGGAGAGAGAGAGAGAGAGAGAGAGAGAGAGAGAGAGAGAGAGAGAGAGAGAAGGGAATTCACACTTCAGTGAAAATGTGTTTCAAACAATTAGCAGGTCTTTACTGGAGCAGCCTTTTAAGTAGAAGCCCAGACTCTTCTCTATGAACTGACAGGCTGCCAGGCAGACCAGCCACCAGCTCAGCGCTTCCTGGAGCGCCAGGGCTCCTGGCTCCGGGCTGGCACCGGGGGACTCATGCGAGTCCCTCCATGGCAGCGGCTCCAGTGTCCTCTCCAGCACGTAGTTAGCGCAGAGGAGCTGGGCTTCCCATTCAGGACCCGCGTCAGGCCCAGGGGATCTTTCTGTTCTCCAGATTTCACAGGCTGGGGTTGCTGAAGCTTTTGACTGTGAACTTAGAGCTCTTGCATCCTTGAACTGTGCCTGACACTGTGTAACTATTGGTTGAATAAATGTATCAGTTCCTCCAATGATTGGCCCCGGGCTCTGGAGCTCGCCTCCACTTCCCCATCTGGAGACAGGTAGGGCGGGAGGGGAATGGGCCAGCTGGTTTCTAGGGCCCCGAGCTAAAACCTCACTTTCCTGGTAAGGGCTTCTATTACAGGGGAATGAAGGGTGGGTCCTAATTCTTCTCCCCTTTTAGCGGCATGAAGTTGATCGAGTCAGTATGGCATCTCAGTTTCTCCACCTGGGAAATGGGTGAATTCATCTTTCTTTTGCACAGCAGTGGTGAAAAGTAGATGAGAGAATGCCTAGAAAGTGCCTGGCACAGTAAGTGCTCACCACTTATTGCGTACAAGCTATGCCTCTTGTTATGCCATTTTCAATCTCTTCTTATAGAGCCAAAGTGGACTGTGAGCTGTGGTGGGAGGGGCCCTTTACGCAGCATCTCCGTTCCACAAATCGGGGGAGCGGGGGACGGCAGACAGACAGCCAGGATGGGAGCTGAAAGGGCCTGTCCCCCCTCTTCTGCTCCTCGAAGCCGCCCCCTCCCCCCGCCCAGCCTCTGGTTTCTGTTTGATTCCCTTTCTCTGACATTCCATCCATCATCATAATTGCTTCGCCCCCAAAATGAATTTGTAGTTGATTTCTTCAAAAGAGGGAATCAGCCAACAGATAAAAAGGTTGTTTTATTTAATTTGCATGAAGAGGCCTCCTGCTGCCACCCTGCTGTGCCGGCTGGGCTGCCGGGAGGGTGCACAGATGATGGGCACAGGTAGGCAAGGCTCAGGGCCTGCCTCCCAGGTGGCTGGGATCCTGGCCTCAGAGGTCAGATCCTTGCTGAACACACTGAGCTGAAACCATTCTATCAGAGGAGACCTGTGCCTGCCCCTGCCCCTGCCCTTGCCCCTGCCCCTGCCCCTGCCCTTGCCCCTTCTGGAGCAGGACAGGGCTTCTAGCCCCGGAAGCTGACACTCTGGGGCAGAACGCAGGAGATCAGGGGCTCTGTAAGGCCGGGTCCTGATGCATATGGCAAATGCCATTCAACTTTCTTGGGAGGAAGAGGCATCTCACTCGCATGTGTGCTTGGGTCAAACTGGGATGTAGTTCACCGAGGGGTGCTGTGTGTTCTCTCCGATTCAGCAAACACTTGCTGATGCCTCCTTGTGCACAGGGCATTGCTGGTTCTCCCCAGAAACGTCTAATGAGCGTGCGCTTTCTTTAGGAGAAATCCTTGGCAGGGGCAGGGTTAATGGGCAGGGCAGAGCCAGGGCTGGAGTGGAAGGGGGTCAGGCAGGGAGGGCCATCTGAAGAGATGCCGCCCCCTCTGCCACGCCTCTCAAGTGCTGGGCGGTGTCCAGGGAGGTGGGCCCCAAGGTTTCCCGGGGCAGGATGGGGCAGGCCTTCGCGTGTTGTCCAACATCTGGAGAAGATGCCGAGGTAGAAAGCATGCGGTCTGGCATCAAGGCGCTCCAGGGATTGCCTGGCCGGCGTGGCTCAATGGTTGAGCATCGACCCATGAACCAAGAGGTCATCAGTTCGATTCCTGGTCAGGGCACATGCCCGGGTTGCAGGCTCGATCCTCAGTGTGCGGCCTGCGGGAGGCAGCCGATCAATGGTTCTCTCTCATCATTGATGTTTCTCTCTCTCTCTCTCTCTCTCTCTCTCTCTCTCTCTCTCTCTCTCTCTCCCTCTCTCTTACTCTCTATGAAATCAATAAAAATATTAAAAAAAAAAAAAAAGATGTTTCAGGGATCCAGACACGAGTACTCCATGAATGAGGCATGGAGGGAAGGGGAGAGAGCATAAACTTATTTTACCTATTTTGCAAGTGAAGATGGTTTCTATTGATAATATTGATATAATAATAATAGTAATGCATTATTAACAACAGGTATAAACTAGTACTGTCCCTGGCAAAGCAGACATATGATTATTACCCTGACCATGTACCAGATGCAGTGTGGACTTGGGCCAGTGGGGCATTCTCTCAGAAATTGCCAAAAAGACCATGGACATTTCTGGATAGAGCCACAGGGCCTCCTGGGCTCCCAGGGCCATAGAATGGAGGCAGAGAAACCGCTGGGGTACAGCTGCTGGGGGCAGGTCTCTCCCTCTCTCCCCAAAGATGCTGAAGGTGACAGAACCTTGCATACTTACTCCAGTCCGTCCTTGCCTTGCTCCTTGATTTGTTTCCTTACTTACTGTTTGTGTCCCCGCCTGTCACATGAGTCTCAGAAGAGGCCTTGTCTGTTTTATTCACCTCTGTGTCCGCCACTCCTAGACCGAGTAGACACTGTGTCAGTGGGATGCGGGGGGGGGGGGGGGGGGGTCTGCGAGGGTCTCACTGGTGGGTGCTGTCAGGATGGCCCGGTACCGCGTTAGTGGAGGCTGGCGGTAGACCAGCTCTCCTCCGGAGTCCCTTCCTGGCCTCAGCTGCTGTTTCCTGGCCTCCCTCTCTGATTCATGTGAAGTGCCCCTACCCCGTTCTCTAAGAAGTGGCAACGTTCTGGGCACATGATCTTGGCTGCATTATTAAGGTAGGTGTGGGGGTGGGCGGGCCAGGCGGTTCCCTGACTGTAGACTTCATGAAGATGACAGAGGATTGTTGACATGACTCAATACTGTTAGACTCTTCTACCAGTTCACGTAGAAAGCATCATGAGCAGCAAGGGCAGCCCACCCTTCCACTTTCTCCTCTTTCCTCTTCCGTGAGGAGCCTCTGCCTGAGAGAGTGCACGGCACCATCCGAACTGTTCTTCCAGAATCATCCCTCCAGTGCGGACCTCCTCTCCGTCCCAGCCCCGCCTCAGCTGGGCCGGTGGTGCAGCCCTGTCCGCGTGGCCTTCTCTCCCACTGGCAGGAGGGCTGTGTCCTCTGCCTGCAAAGGCACGGAGCCCAGGGCAGGGTCTCTGCTGCTTTCTTCGGGAGAGTTTCTTTCTCTGCAGCACCCCTCCCCCTGTCCCAACCCCGGGAGGAAGCTGCTGTACCAGGGCCTGCTTCCCACGGGACTGTGCCTCCCCCGCTGCTCCCTCTGTGGGTGCGAGATCAGCTTTTCCTGTTCCACTTCCGCGCACTGTGTGTTAGCGGGACATTAGGCGTTGATTGCCAGCGATAGAAGCCTCCTCTCAAGAAGCTGGCGGGTCAGTGGTGGCATCTATTGGCTCACAGAGCCAAATGCGGGGAGGGCGGGGTTGGCTCAGCCTTGGGGCCGCTCGAACCAGGGACACGTGTCTCTCTCTCCATCTGGCTCTGACCCATGTATGCTTTTCCCTGTGAGTCCCCATCCTCCCTCAAGTGGCTTCTGCAGGAGGTCGGATCACCACCTCCGGAGCGCCGGGCTCTCTTTCTCCCGAGTTCCATGGAGACAAATGCTGTTTCTCCCACCTCCTGTTGAAAGACCCGGCGAGATGACGCGGTTGGCCAAGCTTGGGGTCAGGTGCTGGCCCCTCAGCCATTCCTGTGGTGGGGGAGTGGGCACAGGTTAGAGGACAGCCGAGCGGGGGTGGGTGGAGGGTCCCTGTCCTGAAGGAGGTGGCTCGTGGGGGTGACACAGTGTAATTGCAGAGGCCTGGGTGAGCCGGGCAAAGTCACAGAGCGTGTGACTGGCACAGGAGGGGGTTTCGTCTCCTGGCCTTTCAGCAAAGAGAGTGAGAGAGACAGTCCTGGTGGCAAACATGGTTCTCCAGGGGACAGGAGGGCAGCACCAGGAATTCCTCCCATTGACTGGCAGCTGCAAGGGGAGGTTGACGTCTCCCGTTAGAACCCCTGCTGTGCAGTCAGCCATTCACCAGGGGGACTGCAGTGAGGAGGACACCCCCCAACTCCCTTCCTGAGGAGGGACATCAGGTCTAGACCTCAGAATGGGTCTGACACAGAATGGGTGCTGTCTCCCATCCTCTCCATGGGTTATAGCCAGAGCCGTGGGCCCACCCTCCACTTCTGCCCTGTCCCCCACACTCAGCCCCTGCCCTGTCCCCCACTCCGTCCCTGCCCTGTCCCCCACTCTGCCCTGCCCTGTCCCCCACACTCAGCCCTGCCCTCCATCTCCCTGAGGTTCTTCCATCCTGACCTACAAGGTCATCCCTCTGGCTTGGTGGATGCTTCTCTTTTGGTGACAAGTTGGAGAGAAACAGAAAGCCCCCTTAGGTCTCTCAGCTCAATGTGTGTTTCCAATAGAGCAGTTGTAGGGGACACGCAGAAAGGGGAGGAATGGGGTGTGGGACACCTGCACAGCTCCCGCCTGATAAAGCAGCGCGTCCTTTCCCATCTGACCCACATGCGTGTGCACTGCCTCCACCAGGTCCCAGGGGCTCAGGCACCACAAGCCCAGACCCCTTTGCTCCGTCGCCTGTCTGCGGTGGTGGCTCTCCCTGCCTCCAGGCCGCACAGCCCTGTCCTACAAGTGCCAGGTGGCGAGGAAGGAGGCTTTCTCCCAGGACTTCCTAAACAGGAGTCTGTATCCAGTCTGCACCACCGACCCTCCACACCCCTGCATCCAGCCTCCTTTTCCCGGCACATAGTCCAGATCAATGTCCAGGAGGCCTGGCTGCCCGCCTGGCTCAGCCCCTCGCTCTCCTGTTTGCAGGCTGCCATGGCATCACCCTTTTTCCCTGGTCACCCCAACACCTTTTGGAATCTCATCTTCTTTGGATCCCAGCCCCACCGTGTCTCTTCGCCTGACCATGATGCCTGTTTCAGTTCCTGCACACACTGGGTTCCTCCCCGTCTCAGGGATTTGCCGATGCTGTTCCCTCCCATAGAACTGAGCACACACTGTCCTTATGTATGAAAGCTGCAAAGGGAGCAGGTCTCTCCCCGAGCCGGGCTGAGGCAGCAGGAGGTCAGCACACACCGCCAGCAAAGCTGCTCCCACCCTCTCTCCCCTTTGCTCTCACCTCCTTCCTCGCCCTCCTGGCTCCCCTCCCTGGCACCTGCCCCTCCTTTTCTTCTCCACATCTGGCAGCTGCCCTTCCAGGTCTTGCTGTCCCTGTCACATATACAGTAGGTTGGCATTCTCTTTGTTTTTACATCCCTTCCCCTCCATTGTTCTCCAGCCAAACAAAAGGTATAAAAAGGAGGAAGAGAATATCTAATGAATTGATTCGTCCTGTTGCGCACGCACCCACGGGTCTGTCTGGTGACTGACACAGCTGGGTGTGGCACTCTGTAAGCTTCATGACACTCACATGGCCGCTGGATGCTTTATCCACTCTGTGTGCCCAGCGCCCAGCATGGTGCCGGCACATAAACATTGGCAGCATGAATATTATGTTTCTCCAGTGACATTCATTATTGATCTCCGTGTACATGTGGGGAGCCCCTGACTATCCAGTGCTGGGTGCCTCGTTGGAGTGTCATGCGTTGTGATAAGAGATTTGGTCTTTGTCCCCAGTTCCTGAAACTCTTGGAGTTTCCTGAGTGAGAAGGGCCGTAGGAGCATCTTTTGTTCTAAGGAGGTGACTCTTGGTGGACCCGTGATGAGCGTCAGGATGGGGGCGGGTCACCAGAAAGACCAAGACTTGATTGGAAGCTTGGAACTTCCCACCCCACGCCCATCCCGGCCTTCCGGGAAGGAAGAGGGGCTAGTGCAGTGGTTCTCAACCTTCTGGCCCTTTAAATACAGTTCCTCATGTTGTGACCCAACCATAAAATTATTTTCGTTGCTACTTCATAACTGTAATGTTGTTACTGTTATGAATCGTAATGTAAATATCTGATATGCAGAATGGTCTTAGGTGACCCCTGTGAAAGGGTCATTCAACCACCAAAGGGGTCTCGACCACAGGTTGAGAACCACTGGACTAGAGCTTGAGTTCCCTCACCAGTGGTGAATGATTTTATCAATGTGCCTCTGTATTGAAACCCCCATAAAGACCCTTAAACTACTAGGTTAGGATCAGGTGAACACATGGTGGTGCCGGGAGGCGGGGGCCCCTGGAGAGGGCAGGCAGCTCCGTGCCTTTCCCACCACCTGGCCCTGTGGGCCTCTTCCATCTGGCTGTTCCTGAGTTGCATCCTTTACAATGAACCAGTAAGCGTAAGTAATAAGTAAACTCTTCCCCTGAGTTTACTTATTACCTCGAAGCCATTCTAGTAAGTTAAGGACCCGGAGGAGGTGGTCATGGTGGCCCCCACAGCCAGCGTGTCAGAAGGACTGGTGGCCCAGGGCTTGCAACTGTCATCTGAACGGGAGAGTCTTGTGGGACCAAACCCTTAACCTGTGGGGTCTGTGCTAACTCTGGGTAGTTAGTGTCAGGATTTCATTGGACTGTTGGACACCCAGTTATTGTTGGAGAATCAGAGAACCAGTTGGAGAGGAAAAAACCCTTCAGACTCACCGTAGACTGTTGCACATGCCTGGCCTTCTTAATCTCTTGGTAGAAGCATTAGTATCCAGAACAACCAGCCTGGGTTAGACTCCTCCCATTACAGCAGGGGGTCCTCTGAAACTGGGGTGCCGGGGAAGACCATCTCCCTTTCTTCTCCACTCCCCCATGTCACCCCCCTCCCCGGCCCCACACCCAATAAAGATGAGGAGCAGGACTGCACAGCATGAAAGATGTGGGAACGTCCCTCCTGAGTGATCCCGCTAATGGTGAATTGATGGGATTGAATACATTCGAGTGGGAAATGATCCAAATATATGCTAATGAAGCTGAATATGCATTATTTAGACTAAAACAAACTAACTGCGAGAGTCAGGAAATAAAGTAGGTGAATTATTAGTTTGGCAACTCAAAGACTCAGAAAACTCAAGCACCGTTCCAGAGATAGGAAGAGGCAAGCAGGAAAATGCGGCTAATGAATTCAAAACCAATTAACCGCAAGTCGATGGGGCCCTGGAAGACGCCACCGGACTCCCTCAGATCTCTTTCTTTTCTTGTTTCCACTTCCTCCATGTGCTCTCCTGGAAACGTGGTTCTCAGGGAAGAAAGAAAACTATGAATAGACCCCAGGGATCCATAGACAGGGAACGGGCTACTTCAGCCACAGGGGAAGCTGAGTAATGCAGAGAGGACCTTCTCAACGCATCGTTGTCAAAGAGAATCCTCCTCAGACCGAAGAGGAAAGCACGCCTGGACGGGAGGGAACTGACCCCGAGATGGGAGAACCGAGGAGAACATGCCCTGCTGTCCAGAGGCTAGAACTCCACTGTCCTGGCTGAATTGCGCTGCAAGGCACAGAAGATCACAAACGAGGTCCTCATGAGACCCTGAGACAGAGGTGTCACGCACAAGGAGGGGGTTCGAACACAGAAGGTGGCATAGTGTTTTCCAGAGATGGAGCCTATAAATTCCAAGGAAGAGTCGCAGGTTCAACTCTTACAAAGTAATAGTGTGTGCGATCTCGGGAAAGTTAGCAGGAGCAGCGTGGGTTCACCGTGAACTTGATCTTTGCTGGAAGGGCACCTCTGCGGGTAGACACTCTCCTGATCGCCATAGAAAATAGCCCCGCCCACTCCACTTGCCCCTCCCCATTCCCCGCCCCAGGTTTATTCTTCTCTATAGCATAGCACTCAGTGCCTAAGCACTCAATACCGGCTTCTTTTCCTCTCCCCCCACTGAATGGTAAGCTCCATAAGTCCAGGTCTTTGCCTGGCACATGGTATGGGGCCCAATAAATACCTCCCTCATTTCTACTAACCTCATAGGGCCAGTCCCTCAGGCAGACCTGTCCCCAGCTGCTCACCCCTCACAGAGACGCTGAAACAGAGAGCGGAGGGGAGCCCCTTGGCCGTACTACTCAGGTCCTGACCTCTTGGGCACATCCCTGCCACTAGGAACTACGGCCTGGTGGGCTCTGAATAGCCATGTTGACCATTCCTCATCCCGTAGCGGGGCACAAAGAGGAGGCAGAGGAGGGAGAGCCGCCCAGGGAAGGAACAGAAGCCCGAGGGGAGGGCCAGCAAACTCATGGCTCACCTGTCTAAGGGGCAGGGGAGATGAAGACAGAGTTAGTGAATTCTGACTCACAGTCAGTCCCTTCTACTCGACCTGGCTGCCCGTGAACTTGGAAGTGATGTTGGAGGAAAGTGTATAGGACACATGCGTGAGTTCCCTGCCTCAAGCCAGCTAGAGCATCCAGGGAACGGTGCCTTTTATAGTGATTTGGCCACTCAGTCACACGTGGGGGGATTAACTGGCTTGTAGATGAACCAGGGGAAAACAGATCATAATAAGGAAAATGACAGCTGAGGGGAGAGATGTGAAAAAAAGTCAAGTTGATGACCAATTGGTGATGACATCCTTCTTTCAGAAGATGCCAAATGTGTGGATCGAGTTACCTTTACGTCCACACTGTGTCCTTGGCAACATGAAAACATTCCCCCGTCAGCGGTCTGTTCAGGCAGCACGTGGATGAGTGTGGACAGTAAGCACGCTGATGGAAATACCTCTCCGAGTGACACCCCCTGACAGGTGTGGACGGAGGTCTGACACCTGGAGCAAGGTGAGGCCACCTGTGGGAGAGGTGGGGAGTGGCACGGGTCAGGGAGGCGCTGCTCACAAAATCAAGACCCCGAAGCTGCCGGGCCTTGTCACCTTGGCTCACGCAAGCTGCCAGACTGTTTAGGAAGCAGCGAGCTCAGCCTGCTCGGTGACAAGCTGTGTTCGAGCAGGCTTTGTTCTCTAGTCACATAGAAAGGAGCGCTCCGGAAACAGAGTGTAACAGGCTGCAGGGTGAACGGCAAATGTTGTTTCTACATATTGGATGTGATCGTATCAGCATCCAAACGTGTCGCTTGGCATGTTTTGATTATTCGTGTTAGCAGCGATTTGGGGTTCTCCGTGACCTCTTCCCCCCTCCATTATCCTGGTACGTTCATTCCGCATAGATTCACGTGCCAGGCAGGAGGCCGGAGAGGCCGCAGTGAGCAAGCTGGCCTGGTACCTGGCCTCGGGGTGGTTACAGGTGAGAGCTGCCTGTACACGCCCCAGTGGGAGTGACCAGGTGTGGCCCGCTCTCTACTCCTCTTCAAAAATGTTCAGCACGAAAGGAAAAGGTAGATCTTCTTTAAGAGGTGGATTGGATGATACGAAGCAGCCGTTTGGAAAAAAAAATAAGGGTCTTATTTTAGCCAAGAAGCTTCCCAGTGGAAGAGGTACCACTGGCTGGAAAGTGGTCATCGTGGCTGCCGGACCGTCATTGGCAAGAAAGGCCCTGGGAGTGTCGCCGCCAGGTGTTCTGCCTTCTGACCCCTGGAAAGGAAGGACACAGGGCTCCACTCATCTCTGGTAGAATGCCCCTACCCCAGCGGAGGAGAGGGCTGTGTCACAACCAGTTCCTCGAGCACAGAGCAGACTGTCACTTGGCATTCACTAGGTGTCCAGAGACTGGCCACTCACCAAAAGCCAGGGATGGTTGGTTTTCTACACCTGGAAGGTCTATAGCAGGATACAAACTACAACAAGATTTAGAGTATGTCACGTAGAAACTAATATCCAGCAAATTGGAGTGAAGTTAAATCGGCAGGAAGTTGTCAGCGTCAGAATTCACTGCTAAGGGGCCTTTGTCTCTGCCCTGGAGGAGGAGGGAGGACCAAGCTGGGAGGCCAGGAGATGTGGGATGTTGGCCCCAAGGAAGCCCCAAGCAGAGAACTCGGTCGCCCAGGGAGGGGAGAGGCTGATGGACCCAGGCTGGCCCGGCAGCATCCAGGCCGGAGCTGGGTCCTGTCTCAGGGGCAGGGCAGGACCAGAGGGAGGAGGGCTGGCAGAGACTGAGGCAGAGCCTCTGGGGCATCCAACCAGGACCAGGCACGACAAGGATGCGATGGACAGTCCACTCCTGAGAAGTGGGGGCTGACAAGAGTGGGGTCAGCCAGTCGGACCAGCCCGCCAGCTGGGGGACAGGCACGGCTCCTTGCCAGATGCTGGAGACACCGCATCTGGGACCCAGACAGAAGGGATGTGCGCGCCACGCTGTGGGACTGGGTGGGAGACGCTCTCGTCTGGTCCTGATGCCAAGTTAGGAGGATGGACTCTCCCACAGCTGTCCCAGCTCCGGAGCATATGGCAGCAGAAAGCGCTCCTCCACGGAGGCAAGGACACCGTTTCTTCAGCATCGTTGGTATCCTCATGAAGTTTGCAGCCTCGTAAGAGAGAGAGACAATCAGCAAGCAAATGAACTCATGGGTAATGACAGATAATGATCGAATATGTCAAGTACTCCGAAGAAAACAAACAGTGAAAGCCAAGAGGGTGACCAAACCTGAAAGAAGGTGATCAGCGAAGGTTCTCTGAGGAGGGTGAGGTTTAAGCTGAGACCCACAGAACGATGGGGACCCCCTCATGCCTCCCTTTCGGGGAGACTGGCACTGGGATGAGCTTATTTCAGCGGTGACAGAAGGCCGGTGTTGCTGTTTCTATTCAGCTTTGCTCTTTATTGCATTTCCCTGTTTATCCTGTTTTTATTAAGTGTCATCTCAGGTCTACTACAATAATGTGACAAATTTGCTTTGTAGAGAAAGACCGTGCTTACGGAAACGTGTGATAAATGCTTTGAGTCCCAACCGACTGTGGAGGGGAGCCCCTGCTGAATCTGGCTGCACCCGTCACCGGTGACAGTGACCAGAAAGGCAGGCCCTGGGCGGGTTTCTCCACCTCTCTGATTCCGTTTCCTCCTCTGCACGTTGAAACTCATAAAGATGGCATCTGTCCCATAGGAAAGATTTTAGGATTCAGGGATGTAACATAGATAAAGCACTGACTAGGTGCCTGGCACATAGTACGTGTTGAATAAACGTGAACTGCTCTCCTTGTGATCATGATCCATTCTGCAGATTCAACTCCAATGCTATCTCCTCCAGGAAGTGTTCTCTGACACCTGTACCCCCCAAGCTGACTAAGGTGCCCCTATTCTCTCCTACCTTACCTCCATCATGCAGCATTTTCCTACTTCACAACTGGGGACAGCGAGGGGCCTGGTATGGCCAAAGCAGAGAGTGTAAGATAATGAGGCGAAAGAGGTAGGTTTGGGGTTTTTTGTTTTTGTTTTCTAGGCTGAATTCCCTGGGTGAGGGGAAGCCAGGGAGAGTTGTGAGGAAGGGTGTGGCCAGCGGGCCCTCCATCCCCAGGTCTGGCTCAGCCTGCTGTCAGGATCATGCCCCACAGGCTGTCTGTATGCGTGCGCTCATGAGCAGAACGCTGCTCTAAGCCCTGTGTTGGGAGCCAGCGGTTTTGCGTGGCGGGGGGCGGGACATCATTGTCCCCACCACCCCAGCCAGACCACTGCCCTTTTGCATGCAGGTGACACACCTGGCATACAGGTGACACCCTCCTTTGTTCACCTGGCAGCCACAGGAAAAGGCTTGTGTGATGATGTGGAGTTTGCTTAGGTCCCTCAGACCTGCATCCCTGGCGGAGGGAGATGTGGGCTAAACCGTGGCCGTAGGAGTTCCTTGTCTTATTGCAGATGCATTGCACACTCAGAGGGGTCTTGCGGAATCTTTGGCATCTGCCTCGCCTGGCCCTTGCCTCCACTCACCTCTTCCCTTCCCCCAGCCCAAGTGGGTGGCTGCTTCTCCATCGAGACACACTTGGAAGGAGCCTCCAAGGGGACTGCAAGGCCTGCCCGGCTGTCCAGAGGCAGTTCCTAGCCAGCAGGCCTGGCTCTGAGGCTCATAGCCCCTCCCAGCTCCTCTCTTTGAGCAGGACAAGTGGCCACGTGCCAGGTCTAGGAGAGGCCTGGCGCCGCCACCTCTGCTCTCTGTCCTTCTCCCTCACAATTCCGGAGGCGGACTTCTTGACAATCTCTTTTTCTTCTTAAATCTGTGAAATCAGGGACCAGAGGGCAAACGGGGGCTCCAGGGCTCCAATTATCTCTCCCCCCCTGCCTCTCAGGGAGCCTCGCGCTCTCCCACTTGGCTCCAAGCAGTCAACAGCCTCTCTGGGAACCTGTTGAAATCTATTACCGACCTTTGGTCTCATCACCACAAAGGAGCTTTCTGCAGCTCGGGGATGGATTAAACAGAAATGAATTGACCAACGGAGGCTTTCCGACCCTCTCCATTCTCGCCTCCCTTCCCCCTTCTCTCCCTTTATTGCACTTTTATTATTTTCTTTTTTCTACAGAAAGCCAGCTGGGCCGAGCCGAGATAAGGCACCGTGGCCCCCGTGGGCTGAGGTCACAAACACCTGCATGAAATCCACTTGGTTCGCTTTGCAAACTAGGACACGGGCGGTTCTGAGGCAAGGGGGCCTGTTAGCTCCAAATTCATCGTGTCTGGCAAAAAAGGAAATAAAACAAAATGAAAAGCCCATAAGGTTGAACCGTTAAATATTTAGGGCTGGTGATGAACAGTGTGTCATAATATTTGTTGAATTGCATTTGCTATTCAAGGCATCTTTTCCACATAAGGCCCCGGTTTGGGGAGGTAGATGGGGGAAACCAGAAGAATTGGGTGGCGTCAAAAATGAAACGTGGGCTTTAATTTAACCTCAAAAGACAAATCTCGCTGTCGGTGCGGCCTGGGCTGCATGGCTGTTAGCGCTCTGCAACCGGGGTCTCCACCCCCTGGAGCCCGTCTCTTCGTGTTCACGCACAGCTCCATGCGTAATTAAGCAGATGCTCTTCGACATTCCACTTAGATTATCAAATGTCAGGACGTGACACTTTATTTGTATATGTTTTCCTTGCTTAGCAATTCAGGCAGTATCTGGGGAGGGAGACGTATCTGTTCAGCCCTCGGAAGGAGCTGCTCCTTGTAGCGCTGCCTAAAATTCTACTCTTAGAGGGTCACTTCTCTGGCTTATTACCTCTTTTCATGCAAATTCCCCGGGAGAACCCATGCAGATTCAGTTACCTGATCAGAGGGGGGTTAATCAGATCTTTTCTTGAGAGCCACAAATGAGAATGACTACAAGAACTTGGAGAGGAGGAGAGGTGGGAGGCCCTGGAAGGGGCCTGGAAGTGGATTCCTTCTCAACAGGCCTGGAAGATACTGCTAAAAAGAGGGGGGCAGGGGTGGCAGAGGAGAAGAAGCAAGGGAGGAAGCGGGAAGGAGGGAGGGGCCTCAAGGGTGTACATCGTGTGTAAATGACGAAGCTTACCTGAAGCATAGACCACCTCCCCAATCCCTCAGCCCCCAACCCTCCACCCCACGCCACCCCTCCGTGGTGCTAGCCACCTAGTCAGAAAGTCTGCGCTGCTCAGGAGACTTGCCTTTTTGACAGGAGCCAATGGCCAGGGCAGAGGAGAGAGTTGAGCCTTCCTAACATCAAAGTAGGGCCCCAGGAATGCCTGGGGCTGCCCTAGGAATCACTGTGATCCCGGCATCAGCAGGAAATGGTCTTAAGGATGTCTGTCGGATGACTACCCAAGTCATTATGCAGTGACCTTGTGTGTCAATGAGCAATGACCTTGAACATTAGTGAGAAGTTGGCCTAAAGCATCCATCTTTAGTGACCTTGAAAACCAGCAGACGGTGACCTTGGAAGTCAGTGAGTAGAGATGTGGTGAATTAGTAGTGATGACTCCCCCTGGAGGGCTCAGAAAGGCCTGGAAGCAGCAGGTCAGGCCTGGGGGCCCAAGTGGGCCAGGCTGATGGGGGCTGAGACCATGGGTGATAGATACTATTGTTCCCTAACCAGGCTCCCACCACACCAGCACGGAACTCCCTCAGCCGCTAGGACCCAAGTAGCCTTTTGCTGAGCTGCCCAGGGCTCCGGAGAAGTCTGGACCCTGGAGCTGAGGCTTCACCCTCTGTTGCCAGGCTTTTGTGCCAGGCTGAGCCCAGCCCTTGGGAGGACCACTCCGCAGCGCCAGGCTGGAGCCAAGTTCCCAATTTCAGCAGGTTTGTTTGTTTCCATACAACATCTGGGACTTACTGCCACCATCTGGACTTGCTCCCCATCAGAGCCCACTCTCTCTTGCTGGCTGCCAGTGCTGTTATCAACATCAACCAGGTAGCCTGCCAGAAGCTGGGCAGCTGGCAGGCAAAGGCCTCAGAGGGCATAACTGGCTCCCTGGGGCAGGGTGTCTGGGAGCCTGGGGGTGGGGGCGGGGCTGGGAGGGAACTGGTTGTGCTGTGTGTATATGCAAGTATGTTTCTGTGAATTCGTGCTGTGTGAGTTCAAGTTTGCCTCTATGTGCTTGTGTGTGTGTGTGTGTGTGTGTGTGTGTGTGTGTGTGTGTCTGAATTTCATGTGCCTTTGGGTGGGCAGGTGTGTGTCAGTGTAGTGAATGGTAAGAGCACTAGCTGTGGAGTTTGCCTGCTGCAGCCTCATTCTATCATCTGAAAAATGGGAGCATCATTTAGGATTGTCAGGAGTGTTGGATTAGGTGACCATATTCATAGCTTGGAAATAATGCTTGACATAGAGTAAGTGCTCAACACATATGACATTATCCTATTATACCGAGAGCGTGGCGTTGTATGTGCATATCTTCACGTGTGTATCTGTTTGTATATGGATGGTGTGTGTGCCTCTGGGTCTCCGTGTGTATCTGGGGAGTAAGTCTGTGTGGATGTTTGTACTTGTGTGTCGGCATGCCATGCCCCGTGTGAGTAGGTGTGTGCACGTGTGCTCGAGAGCCAGGCACCTGCTAAATGTTTGTTTTGTTGGACCCTGGGGACCGCAGTTGGCAGAGCTGCCAGCGCTGCGTGCAGTGTTTTTGACAGCTCAAGCACTGCCTCTGGAAGTGTGAACTTTCTCAGAGTAAACAGTTAATGATATTGTGGTGCCAGCGCTGACCCCCTTGCAGGGCCTCCTTGCAGGCTGGGATTCATTAGGAGGCTTCGGCGGGCCCTCCATCCTGCCCACCTCCCCCAGCGTGGCACACAGTGACTGAGAGTATATGATAGGACCATGGAGTTGGCACCCAACCCACACCCCCACTTCCCCACCCCTCACCCCCGCCCAACCACCCTCCCAGCAACTGGCAGGCCAGCAGTGGAGGAGAAAAACAACTTCTCAGCCCAGCTCTCTATGGCCTCCGACGTCAGAACCTCGGAGAGCTCCTGAAGCCCATTTTGTGTGTGTTGGGGGGGAGGGGGCGCTGTTTGCAGAGCAGAACAGCACTGGGCTTTAGTGCAAGTACCTCCAGGACTGGGTTGTGGGGCTCTATCCACCCCAGGTCCCTGGATCACGGGAAACCCTACTAGGGATGTGATTACTTGGTTAATTTATGCAAAACCTCACTCTTGTCTGAACTGGGTCACAGCGTCTGGGAGCTCTTAAAACCCTGGCAAAAAACCTATTTCATTGATGAAAATAGTAGCCCTTGATCCTCTGTCCCAGCTGCACCCTTCCTGTCCCTCCCTGTAGCACTGTCTCAGAAATGTGCCTCACCTGCGTGTGCCCCACACCCTCCTGCTGTACATAACCAACAGCACTTCACCTTTCCTCTCAGCTATGTGTGCACTCGTGTGGAAGCTCTGTGTATTATGTGTCTGTGTGCAGGCTTGCTACTATGTGTGGGTTCCTGGATGCAGATGTGTGTCAGCCAGATGTGTGCATTTGTATGTATACATCTGTGTATGGTTGGTTATATGCATGCGTGCGTGTAACCAACTACATAGACATGTAAATGCCCTTTTGTGCTTACTAGTATGTTAGAATATAACTGTTTACTCTGAGAAAGTGCACACTTCCGGGATTTCCCAAAAGCCACACAAGGGCAGGGGGTGTCTGGATGCACCCCAGATGGGGCTCAGCAGCCACTAGGTTATCGACTGAGGGTAAGGACAAGGTCAACATGGGGTTTACCCTAGAAGCCTAGGATGTGAGAGAAGCAAGAGTTAGAAGAGAGCCTTGCAGACTCTTTTATTCTCCTCCCCAGTTTACAGGTGAGGAAACTGAGGCCCCGCCAGGAACATGGCTTGTGCAGAGTCTGCAGGGGCAGAGCTGGAGCCGTATCCCATGATCCTGCTTCCGATGCAGTGTTCCCCACCTCACCACCCCCCTCATGAGAGACCGCTGCTTCTGCCTTGAGCCCTCTCCGCGGGCTTCAGCCAATCCAGATTCCCCAGGTCTCCAGCAAGGCGGGAGGAGCCCCTCGGGCCTCTCTTCCCCGTGCTGCCAATCAGTTGAGGTCCCTTTAACAGATGGATCAGGCCTCCCGCCTCCCCACCCCCTGCCGCTCCCGCTGAAGTGAGAGAACCTTTCCAGACAGCCCCTGTCTGTGTTTCATTACAAAGACGCAGCCATATTCCATTAATTCCTCATTTGCTGTGGGCAAAGCGCTGATACGTACATTTTTACCTGGGGTGGTTTTAATCAGTTAATTTAACCAGAAACATTAATAATGTATTTCCTTGCCACTCGACTGCCCATCTGTTGAACAACTTACCTGTTGGAGAGCAATGTCACCTCCTGTGACTCAGAGCCCTCGGCTGCCCAAGAACAAGATGAGGTTCTGCATATTTGATGGCTTTGCAGACTAAGGGTGAGGGCTGGGTGCCGCTCCCTGCCCTGCGCGGCCCTCTGGCTGCAGCCTGCAGCGCGGCCTGCCTTTATCCCCGGCTCCAGACAAGCGCCATCGCCGGCCTTTGATCGTCACTTTGTTGGCAGGTTCTGGGTTGCAGGAGAGATTGGAGCCCTGCTTATGGTGAGGAATGGGGGGGGGGGGGTATGTGAGCAGGGAGGTGCCTCTGGCAGACACATCTGAGCTCTGGGGGCAGCCTAGCTGCTTCCTGGGCAGGCAGCCGAGCCTCCTGAGCCTCAGTTGACTCATTTACCTCTGGATCTGTTGGGAGGATTCAGTGAGAAAGTCCACGTGAAGTCCAGGCCCAGGGGCCAGGCTGGAGTGGGTGCTTCCTTGGGAGGTGTCCTTCCTTGAGGTTAAATAAGTTCATGGCCCCGCACCATGGACCATCCCAAGGAGGCTGAAGGTCTGCATGACTCTAGGGAGTTGTGGATGATGTTCAGTACAAGTGACCACTGGTTGGCAGGGGAGGGGCAGCAGCCAATCAAAGCGCCCAGTGGGGCCAGGCATCAGCCATGCAGTGGCTGAGTCACCGGGAGTTCAGGGAGGGGAGTCCCTGGGGAGGAGGATCCTGAGGGAGGGGTGGAGGCAATTGAGGCAGCAGCAGAGCTTTAGAGGTTTGGGGATGCCGTTTGGCTGAGGGGGACCGGGGCTGCCAGCAATAGCACAGAACCCACGACCTCACCTCCCCTACATCTTGCCTTTCCTGGGCTTCTCCACTTCCTCCTCCAGAAACCATGAAGCAGCCAGAGCTCTGGGTGCACTGTCCCACTTGGGAACATACCCCGCAGGAACAGGTACTGAGCCAGCTCGGGTCTGTGTCCCACCGTCCCACAGTCCTGGGGTGACTGGAGGTGGCAGAGCCCCTGTGCCCCCTCCTAGTGACACAGTGAGGCCTGGATCCCAGTAAATACCCAGTGTCTGACCGTCCAACTCTTATGACCCTCAGCCTGGTGTTGTGGCCACACGGGCCTTGCTCTCTACAGGGTCCTGGTGAGCTGCATAAAAGCAGAGCAATACCAATCTCCCTAAGCCCTCAAACGTCCTTGTCTAGAAGGACATCGAGACCTCACTCCTGGAGGAAAGAGAGAGCGGGTGTCAGGGAGGGCCAGGAGAGGCAGGAGGGGGCACTGGGCAGCCGGTGCAGGCAGGATCCCCGCAGGACACAGCAGGGCCAGCTCCTCAGTCGGAGCGTTCCCTCTTGCCTCGGTCTGCTTTGATTTCATACATTCTAAATCACCACTGACTGTGAGATTCATAATTTTATGTACTCCCCTAAGAAAGGAAATATGCCACCAATTAAACTATGACACTGTGCTTTCTTATCATCTATTGCAAGACCCATCTCCATTTCAGGGATGTTAAAACGCAGGGTGGGAGTGTGATTTGTAATCAATGAAATATGGTAGCAAAACCCTCTAGCTGCCATTTCTCAGCGTTCTCTGTGCACCAAGTTCTCTGCTGCGGGCTGTACATGCAGCACCTCATTCAATCCTGACAAAACCCTGTGAATAAGGTATCAGTTCAGAGAGGTTAAACAATGTTACGAGGCCACACAGAAAGGCATATACTTACATAGTATTGGACCATGCTCCTGTACTAGCAAGGCCACCGCCCAGATCTGTAGTTAAGGACTTGAGACATACAGAGTGTGACAGGCTGGTTTGTGTCCATGCAGCCTGCAGGAGGCAGAGGAGCTGGGGAGAGCTGACCACTTCACCACCTGCTCTCAGCCGGCATGGCAG
The DNA here is from genome assembly GCF_000147115.1 of Myotis lucifugus. Lineage (NCBI taxonomy): Eukaryota > Metazoa > Chordata > Mammalia > Chiroptera > Vespertilionidae > Myotis > Myotis lucifugus. Next base: position 418,422 of record NW_005871518.1, read on the forward strand.
AGCTGAGCCTCAGGCCCAGCTCCATGTAACTCCAGGCTGTGCACCTAACCACCAGGCAGTATTGTCTCTTTACCAGAGCAAAGGGCGCCGAAGGGGGTGGTTCTGCATCAGCGTCTGCCCACAGGACTCACCCTCTCTCCGGCCCTCCCAGTCCTCCAGAGGCTGCCCCCAGGGCCCAAGCTGCCCCTCACACCCCCGTGGCTGGTTATGGCTTTCGGTCCTGGCTGACTGACAGACACCGAGTCCCACCTCTCCAGCCTCTTTCAGAATCCTAACAGCCAGTAGAGTGAGTGGGAGCAGCAGGCAGGCAGAGATAAGGCAGAAGTGGAGAGGAGAGCTAGAGCTGCCTTCGAAAACTCACAAATTGGTCCCAGAGAGAAATGGAGCCTCTTTTTTTGCCCATCAGCTCACTCCCCCAACCATTACCAGGCAAGCATCGTGCGGGCCCTGGCTGGAGCAAAACCCAGGCGTGGGTGTGGGGAATGGCATTGGGCAGCCATGGCTCCTCTTAGAGGGGCACAGAGACCCCAGGGCCAGCCTGGGATCAACCCCCTTAGAGGAGAACTGGGCTGAGCACGGAGCTGGTACGTGGGGAAGACGTGACCCCAGGTAGCTTCAGGTGGACGGGAGAGGCCAGGACCCACCTGATGCAGGGAGAAGGGGTGGTGCTGGGTAGATAGGCCCAGAGCTGGGGACCCGAAATCTGCCTCAGTAGCTGATGGGGATCAGGCCTGGGCAAAAAGTGGGCCTGGCCCAGGAACTGTAGATTCGGCGCAGACCTTATTCTGAGCCTGAGGCAGAGAACGCAGGAAGGAGGAGTCAGAGGCCACATACACACCCACCACGCCGGCACTGGGCCAGTGTTCCATGTGCACATTGCCCTATAAACCACCCAGCAGCACTAGAAGCAAAATTCCCATTTCACAGGTGGGAAAACTGACACACAGAGGGGTACTGGCTGGTTAGTGGCTGAGCCGGGATGTGAACTGCACCAAAGCAGTCTGGCTCCAGACCACCTGCTCTGGTCCTTCTGGGGAAACTGAGGCAGAGACAAGGGAGCCAGGCAGGGGTAAGCTGAGCTCCCAGAGCCAGTGTCCATAATCAGCACAGACAGGCTTTGGGCATCAGCTCCTTTGTTCCTGCCAGCCCTGCTCAGCCGTGGTCCCAAGTCTGGGGCAGGGCTGAGCAGGGGTGGGATATAGGCCTTGCTTTTGAAAACTGGGAGCCAAGCTGCATCCAGCGGAAGCAAGAAGGCCAGGATGGAGCCGGTGTCTGGCTAGGAGGGGTGTTCCATCCTCTACTCAGCACCGTGTGCCTCTCTCCTGGGACCAGGATGCTGACTAGCAGCAGGCAGGGCCTGGGAGGGCCTGGGCACTGCGCTTTCTCACAAGACTCTTCAGCACCTGCTGGGACAAACTGTGGAGACACAGTCACAGTGTGTCCGCTGTGAGCAGGACGCGGCAGCGCTGGAGAAAGGAGCAGCAGCTCCTCAGTGCATCCTTCTGAGACAGGGACGGAGGAACACGGAGGCTGAGGAGGAGACGGCTTAGCGGGCGGGGCCTGCGCATCACCACACCCGGCCCCTCCCTGCTTGCCCAAATCCCCAGGCTCCTCCATGCTCCGCTCTGGCTGTCCCTCTGCCCAGTCAATGATTTTACCCCTCTGCGCAGTCAGCCCTACTCCCTTTAACACACGGTAGGCATTCAGTGAATCCTTGTGGAGTCAATGAGTGAATTAGAGAAAGGCTGCTCTGTGGGCTCAGTCACACGGGGCCAAAGAGGTGGGTTTCAGTCCCTCAGGCTCAGTTTCTGAACCACCGCGCTGGGCACACTCCCAGCACCCCTCGAAGGCCCTGAAGTCGAGTTGGGGGACCGACATGGAAAGAGTAATGGGTAAATGCCTCACCAAAGGTTGAACCAATCAGTGTGGCATGAGGAGGACATTCCTGGACACCCCTGGGTTCAAGGTATGAACCTCTGCGGGGAAGTTACAACTCTATCGGAACCTCAGTGTCCTCATTGGTGATATGGTGGGTCTAATACTTAGGGATGTTGTAAAGGTTAAACAAGATGACGCTTGTAAAGCATTGGGCACGGTACCGGATGCGCGAGAAGGCATCAGATACTCTGTCGTCATTAATACGAAGCATCATGTCGTGAGCAAAGGCACAAGGAGGTGGCAGTTCACGGCGTCGTTGAGATACTGCCTGATGTGAGGAGCTGCACGTTGCACAGGAGGGTTCGTGGGAGATAAGGCGGAAAGGTAGATGGGGCCACGATTTTGAAGACGTTGGAAATCGTTGCAGTGTTTTGTTGTTGCCAATTATAAGCTTTTAAGGCAATGAAAGCGTGAGTTGGAAATGACTGAACCCATACTTCAGAATGAGAGCCACACACCATTTACTAAATAGTTAAACATAAATCTAGCAACACTAATTTATGAGCAGCCTACAGATTTAAGGACTGTGGGCCCTGGTGTTAACCACCGGGCGAGAGGCTTTCCCGGGGAGGCTGAGGGAGGAGGTGCCAGATGGGTTCTGCGGAAGATGCTGTATTTCATCACCAGCGGCTGTGAGTCAACCCAGAGCAGAGCGCGGCTCCTGGATCCGCATAAGCTGTGTGATTGAGGGCAGATCATTAACTTCTCTGAGCTTCCGTTTTCTCCTCTGAGAAAATGCAAGAGAGAATCACTGTAGAATCCATCTCCTAGGGTTGTTGTGAGGATTCAATGAGCTCATCAGTGGAGAAGGCTTAGAACACAGGCCCAGTAGGTGTTTGCGATTCTCGTTACTATGACTCCTGAACGGCTCTGGGTCCCCCTGCTCATCTATACCAGATGGTTATGCAGAAAATTCCGTTTCCACGTTTGTTCAAAGTGCAGGGTTTAGCGGATGGTGTCTTTAAACCTGTATTTTAAAAATCCAAGCTCCTCCTTTTCTGCGTGGCTGCTGACAGTCCACGCAAATTTTCAGGTCGCTCCTTGCTCCAGTTCTGCAAACGCACTTGCACTTGCTGTCCTGCCCGTGACAAACCGCCCTGGGCCTTCTGAGTGGCTGTGACCAGAGGGGATGATGAGTCTTCCTGGCTTTTGGCGGGAAGTGCTCAGCTTCCTGATCTGGATGCTCCAATAAGGAATCTCCTCCCAGCCCTTAAAAGCCCAGGTTATTGTCTTGCTGTGGTATCCCCTTCTGACAACCGAGGCAGCAGCTCTGGTTCAAAGCTGCCATCCTTGGTTCCCTCTCTGGAGTTCTGTGGTTTAGCCATTTCTCACTTGTTTATACATGTATGTTTCATACATGTTGATTTATAGCTGAGAAGCATGTATTGAGTGCCTACTATGTGCCAGGCATTGTGCTAGCACTGGAGAGACAGTGACGAACAAGCTTCTATTCTAGTGGTGGGGGTCGGGGGCAGAAGCAGACTATAAACTAGATAACAGATGCGTGTTTGAGATACTGTCTACCTACAGTAAGAGCTTTGGGAAGTAAACAAGGTGTTCCCGGGGTGCAGGTCTTCCCCTCTGTTTATGTGCTGTGTGTGCAGGTGCCAGACACACAGGAGGTGATTCCTGAGTGTTTGTTGAATGAGGAAGTGCTGAGTGGATGAACGTCTCTATTAGCGGTGTCGGCGGGGACCAGGTCGCTGGGGATTCCTTTTGTTGAGCAGAGATGCAAGGGGTTTCATTGGCTAATGATTGAAATGAAGTCAGAATCTCTTCTTTCAACCCATTGCCTTGGGGAGAGAGGCACAAAGCACTGAGCTGATGAATTGGCTCCTCACTGTCCTTTCCTGCTGTGCCCGACCCAGGTGAGAGGAGTGCCCACACCTGCCCAGGTACTCAGGCGCCCTCACACCAGTCACATGCTAATCAGAACCTCAGGGGTAGTTACACCTCTAAGCTGTGTTGACACAACCAGTTACTGGTGTCCCAGAATCAACCCAGGAACAAACCAGATCTGTCCCACTGGGACCCTGGTGTGAAGTAATTCGAACGCTTTGGCCGTCATTACTTTCTTCATCCTTTCTAGTCTCTGGTGCTCAGGGCTAGGGGCCAGGTGTGTGGGGTGAACTGCAATGAGAAGGCTCCAGCCCCGGACTTCAAATAGTTCACTTCTCAGAAGGGAAAAACCTTTTGTCCAAATCACTGTAACACAGCGATTTCCCAAAGCCGGTTTCCGGTAAGACGCTCTGCCAGAAAAGGTTTCCACGGTTGTCAAGTAAGTTTGGGAAATGTTGCTGGCTCCGCCCCGTCGCCGAGGCTGCACGTGAGCGGAATAAATGCCCAGAGAAGTCCTGCAGGAAAGACACCTGCTCAGCCTGGTTTCGCTTCTGATTTCCCAAGCGAATGGGAGATGTTAGTCTGCCCGCAACAGGACTGCCAGAGCAGGGACACAGCTGCCCTGCAGCCAAGCCGGAGGTGCCACGCTCTGTTCTACGAGGCAGCGGAGTGGATGGAGTCAGAACCCCGGCAGGGTGAGAAGAGAACGTGGAAAACAACAAAAACCACATCTCTCCAGGCAGGAGAGGAATCTACTGTTACCAGCAGAGGAAACCCAGGCTCCCAAGCCTCGCGGCCGCAGCACGGGCCTCCCTGGTGAGCAGGAGACTTGGGAGGGACCAGAGGAGGCCAAGGGGGAGCCGGCTGTACGCCTGTTCCTAGGAGGTCAGAGTGAAGTCACAAGCTGAGCGCCCACAGGAGGTCAAAGTGTGTGATGAGGAAGTGGACCTGGAGCAGCTTTGATGCCACTTACGTTGGTTTTTTGTTTTGTTTTTTAAGCGGTGAGGACGTCCCTCGGGGACCGTGTGCTGAGAGCAGGCAGCTATAGTAGATGTTAGCCACTGGTGAGCTGTACTATTTTCAGCATCTCTTATTTTTTATTGAATTTATTGGGGTTCCATCAATTAATAAAATTATATAGGCTTCAAGTGTACAATTCCATAATACATCATCTGTAGATCATATTCTGTGTTAGGCATCTTAAAGCTCTGCCTGGGAGAGATCCCAGCTGGGACAGGTGTCTCCCAGGAGGCCCACCTGGGAGATATGCCTGAACCAGGGGCCCTGGTGGGAGGGGCGGGCGAGGCTGTGGGGCGGGGTGTGTTGTTGCAGCCTAATAAAAGCAGCACGTGTTTCTCTCCCACGGCCAGGCCCCGTCTGTCACTCAGCAGTATTGTCAGAGAAGAAACAAAACAAAGTAGAGAAGTGGAAGTTGATTCGATAATTAGTGCAGTTTCTTCACTGTTCATTCAGGATCTCCAGAGATCAATTAGCTTGCTTTTAAGCTAAAAGACATCTGAATAAGTATTTAACCTGCATAGCGATTGATATTTAAAGCAGATGAGGATGGGAGCAGTAGTGCAGAGCCCTGCCTCTTTCCCCTCCACTGCTTCCCGGGCTCCTGCTCCCCTGCCCCTGCTTCTGCCCACGCCATTTCCCAAGCGGCCTTCGTTTGGGCCTCCTGGCATTCTCAGGGCAGGGCTGTGGGCGGGCGGGCGGCACTTAGGGGCTGCCAGAGGCAGGGCTTTCTTCCAGATGCTGGCACCGCTGTGGAGCAAGTGCCCCGGGTTTGGAGATGAGCCCCAGTTACGATGGTTGGAGAGTCCACCTGCAGCCAGGGCGAACCAGGCGCCTCTCCTCAGTCACCCAGCCGCATTGGCAGGCACAGGGCCCTCCATCCACCAGTAAGGAGCAGAGGCCTGGACGGGTGCCCACTGAGGCACCTCAGCTGCAGAGTCCTCACCTAGTCAGAGCCGATCGTGGCTGGGCTGGGGCTGGGGCTGGAGTGGGGGGTGAAAGCTGCAGCACTGGTGTCCTCCTGGCTGGGCTTCTTCGTGGCAGATGATCTGAAGGATATTTGTTTGTTTTTTGCTTTTTCACTTAAGTATCAAAATCCCGAATGGGAATTAGCTTCTTCAAACAAGTAGAGTGTGTGTGTGTGTGTGTGTGTGTGTACTTGCATATGCATTTATTTAACAAACTTCTTTTGACATTCTCCTGTGTCAGGCCCTGGGGACAGGAAAGGGGCAGCAGGATGGCTGTGCCCACCCTCCCGATGACCACGGCCTAAGGAGGAGGGTGCACAGGAGACATCCTAACATGTGTGAGGATACAGAGGGGAATGAATTCAGAGCTCAGGGAAGGTGACTCAGTCAGGGACCTCCAAAAGCAGGCCCCCAGCAAAAGTTAGGGTGCAAGTAGTTTATCCTGAGGTGACCTCAGGAAGCCTGGGATGCACGGGGAAGGGAAGGAAGGCCAGGAAGGTGTGTCCGCAGGTGACTACACTGTGAGTGACTGTAGATTGTGCCGAGACATTGTGCCTCTGAGCGGCAAGGAAACGGGGGTTCAGGCTCCTGCACTGGGCATGCCTCCCCCACTTGCCAGAAAGGGCCCAGACATGCAGGAGGCCCTGGGGTGGGCCAAGGGCATAAGGTCCGTGTCTGTTGCAAGGCTCAGAAGAGGAATCTGGCAGCCAGCTTGGCACTGATGAAATGGAGAAAGAAGGAATGTTGATCCAGGCAGAGGAAGAGAACCTGCGAAGGGACAGGCGTGAAGGGAATGGTGAGACGGCGGAGTGCATGGAGGAGGACTGCCTGGAGGAGCTGAGGCTGGAGAGGAGACAGGCTGGACCAAAGGGCCTGCAGTGCCAGGCTCAGGGCTGGCCTTACTGCTGTGGGCATGTGTGTGAGGGTGAGTCGTATCTCTGGCGGTTCTCAATCTTCACTCTTCCAGCGCCTCCGGCAAGGGCGCTCACTGCTCGCTGAGCCCTCCGCAGCCCCCTTCCCACCCTGTCCCCAGCTGCTCGACCTCCTGCTCTCCTGCTCTCCTGCTCCTCCACCTGATGACAGCCCATCGGTCATCAGCTTCTCTCGGCAGCTCGGGAGCCTCCAGCCATCCTCCTAACGCGGTCGATTCTGCAATATTTGACTTGCATGTCCCTGAGTTGTATAGACAAAGCTCCGCATATCACCAGATCAATTAAAACAACTGCCACCAGGCCCCGGACTCAATCAGCAGCCCCTCCCCGGGGACCCCACGGGAGTGCACACCCTCTCCTCGGACCTGCTCTTTCTCTGGATGCCCCCATCTCAGTTAAAGGCCCCCCAGCTTCCCTGTCACCTCATAATAATAATGTTTTACCTTATCGAGGGCTTACAACATGCCTTCGATGATTTATGCCACGGAAGCCTCCCAATAGCCCTACGCTTCGAGTGCTATTAATATCCCTGTCTTCGGGTGACGAAGCAGAGGCACGGAGCAGGGAAGGGACTTGCCCAAGGTCGTACATCTGGCAAACAGTGGGGTCAGTTAAAGCCCGGGCTGTCTAGCTGCAGAGTCCGCATGCTGGACTGGACTTCCCTCACCGGCCAGACTCCAGGGTCATCTTCCAGGCATATATCCTAGACCCACCTCCCTCCATCATCTCATTATTGCCCAGTCCTAGAAAAGCAAGCCCTGCCCTTCCCCTCCTGCCTGGCCCCTACACCCCGCCCCCTGCCCTGTCCTAACACAAGTCTTCATCTCCCTGACCCCCACCTCAAGTCCCCTCCCTCACACTGGCTGCTTATTCTCTGC
>NW_005871518.1:426359-439910 GCF_000147115.1 Myotis lucifugus
CCCAGTGCCCTCCATAGAGCCTGTCCCAGTGTAGCATGACTGCTGGGGAATGGGTGGGTGGATGAACGAACGAACGCATAGACTCCTTGTCGCCCCTCCCTTCCCTTGCCCATGACCCCCGAAAGCCCGTGACCTTTTCTGCTGGGCACTGCTCACCCTCAGAAACCACCTCCTGTGCCTCGTGGGGAAAGCCAGCCAGTGTGTCCCTACTCCTCTTCCTGCTGACACAAGGGCCCAGAGAGGCCCAGAAGGCAAGCTCGAGGCCCCGCCAGGGCTCCAGAAGGGCTGGCCCAGGTGCAGCAGGGAGCAGAGCCTGGCTCTTCCCACCCATGGGCTGCACGGAGCCTCCGGGCCCCGGCAGGAGAAGAGAGAACCCTGATCAGAACAGACAGGGCGGTGACCCCAGGAAGAGGCTGTTAGCAATAATCTCACTGATTAGCGTCTCAATTAATCTCTGTGAAACCTTAGAAACTTCAGAAGAAGAACAAAGCAGCCTATAAAGGAAAGAGCACGCTCAGGCCCCAGAGAAAAGACAGTGTCTGGGCCTGGTGCTGGGGATGTACGTGTCTCCTGGGCCGTGGCTGCCAGACAGACGGTGGTGGCATGATGAGGCCCTGCCTGCATCTCCTGGGCTCACTGCGCTCACAGCTGGGCTGACCCAACTGCTTTTGCCAGGGCCAAATTCAAGAAGAGCACCAAGTTGTTCAAGAGGAAGAACAATCTCAACAGACTCCGACCAGCCCTCCACAGTCACGAGGTCTTGGGCTTAAGCAAGGGACTAAGCCTTCTGCTCCATCTGCCCTAGGACCTGTGCCTTGGGGGACCTCTAGGGCCATCTGCCCAGAGGATTGGGGGCGCAGGGGGGCTGTTCCAGGATCCTGGCCCTGAATGATGAGGTGTGGCAGAGTGGCAGTGACAACCCTCCATCCTGGTTTTTGAGATCACATTCAGCTTAACACAGCCACCATCACATGCTCACCTGGGAAGCAAGGAAATCCCACCATTTGGACACATTTCCGGAGATATATATAAAAAGAGCAATCTTAGAAAGATGGGCATTTATGCGTAGTGTATTCAGAATGTTCTCAAAACATACGACAACGTGACTTAGTAGAAGGAGTAAGAAGGAAGTTGGTCCCAGTTGGTACAGCCAGTTCTGTCCCTGCTTCCCCTACCCCGGCCCAGCCCGCGTTCCACTATCTATAGATGAGGTTGATTTGAGCAGTGGCCGTCCTGCTGTGCTCGGTGGGCTCCGGGGCTACAAGCCTTCTTAGGAACGGTGGCATCTAGCCTCTGAGAGCCCATCCGGTGGAAATGGGCTTGGGCAGGGGTGGGCTGGTGAACATGCTCTTCAGGGGAAAAGTCCTCATTTGTAGCATCTGCTTATCTCTGTGGCGAAAATACTCTCACTGTGGCAGATTTCAAGCACCAATATTTTAATACCTGGCTTTCAAAATTCCTGAAAATGTATTGGCGCTAGCAAGCTGGCTTTGGGTGCAGAAGAGAATGGGCCAGTTGGTAGTTTTAACGACATCCTTGGCTTCCCTGGGCTTTAGTTTTCTCTTATGTAAAATGGGGCAATGATAGTTTCTCTCTAATGTGGCTGTAGAGGTTCTTGTGAGTATTAAGTGAAGCGGGTAGAGAGCATTCAGCAGCATCCCTGACACATGATCAGTTGTTGTTGTTGTTATTGGTTCTACCCATTGGGCTTCCACTCAGGATTTTGTTTGAGGAAATGTCCCAGTGGCGCCAGCCTGCTTACATCTCTGGGATCTATCACACACACACACACACACACACACACACACACACGCATACCCTGTCCCATTTCCTCAGCAGCCCTGGTGTCTCTGCTCCATTTTATTAAAGCAGAAAGCAGTGGAAATTATTTTCATAATGAACTGGCTCTTCAAATTAATGCCAATTACACTATGCAATCATGATTAAGATTATGCATTAATCAACAGTGCCAACCTACTTATTAGCCTCTTTAAATACCGATCATGAGGAATGTATGGGAAGGGAGAGAATGGAGAGGAGCCAATTGAATGGGGGAGCTGCCTCTAAGCAGGGCGGGTTGCTCTATCCAGAAGCCAAGACCCAGAGCAGCCTTTCTTCCATGAAGCAGAGCTTGAGTCAGAATCCAAGCCCATCAGACCCTGAGCTTCTGAAACCCCTTCCACAAAAAAGAGAGGGGGCCAGAGGACCCAGAAGGAAGAGGGTAGAAGGAAGAATCCTTGATGGTCAGCCCAGGCTGCACCATCTCGCAATCTGGGACCGCTGGCTCCTAACCGCTCACCTGCCTGCCTGCCTGATCGCTCCTAACCCCTCTGTCTGCCTGCCTGATCACCCCTAACTGCCCTCCCCTGCTGGCCTAATCTCGCCCTCAACTGCTCTCCCCTGCCAGCATGATCTTGCCCCCAACTGCCTCTACCTGCCTGATCTCGCCCCCAACTGCCCTCCCCTGCCAGCCTGATATCGCCCCCAACTGCCCTTCTCTGCCAGCCAATTTGGTTCTGATTGGTTAGTTTCTATGCCAGTCAGTGTCAAAAGCTCCGCCTCCTAGGCAGCCATTGGCTCCTCACACTTCACCCAGATTTGGTTCTGATTGGTTGGTTTCTATGCCAGTCAGCGTCTCTGGGCCTACCAACAGGGCCTGATCAGAAAGTCGGGGCTGATCAGCAGCCCTGGTGGAGGCCTGGAGAGAAATGGAGGCTCGGCTGCTGGCCAGACTGGGAGAGAAAGAGAGAGGCAAGTGCTGATCAAAAGCTGCCACAGAGGCAATGGATCAGTCCTTGCTTCTCTCTTCAGGCCTCTCTCTGGCCCTGATTCGCAGCCCCCTCAGCAGTCAGTGCTGGGGCACCGCACCTGCAGGACTGACTTCCTGTTGGTGGAGCCTCGGTCGTTACGACCCAGGGTCTTTATATATTAGGATAAGGTTTAGTTCCCCCTGCTCTTCCTTCAAAAGCACCAACTAATTATGATTGTAACACCTCCTCTCCGCGCCCCCCACCCCCCAAAGTAATGTCATCCCAGTCTTAGGCCAGGACCTCTAGATACAGAGCCTGAGGTAGGGATTTGGATGCATGGAGTTGACAGAGGGGAAGAGCATTCTTTAGGAAAAAGCAGTAGGGGAGTGAGCACAGCAGGATGGGGAAGGCGACAGGACTGGGGGCAAGGATGTGTCCTCAAGTGATATCAAGGTCAAGGGTGTTGGGAGGGGCACAGAAGCATAGATGCCACAGAATGATCCCCACCCTGAGGCAAGGGGACCACCCTTTTGAGCTCCAGTATTAGTCAGTCATTGGCTGCAGACTGCCCCTAGAGCAGAGGTGAGTGGTGTAACCTCTGGCAAGGTAGCTTCCTTCAACTCAGAACAATTCTCTAGAGAACAGAGCAGTCTATGAATGACTGGAACCAAGACTCAAACCCAGGTCTGCTGCATCCAGAACCCACTATCTCTGAACTCTACGCTTTACCAAATATCTGCTGCCTGGGTGTCCCAGGACATTCAGACTGCATCTCTCCCGCCTCTGGGATGCTCCAGGCCTTCTAGTTGCTCCTGATCACTTCCTTCTCTACTGAATTTTCCATCTCCTCTCTCATTCTACCTCCTGCACCTCTTGTCCTCTTTCTGCCCTGATTCATCCTGGGCTGGGCACACTGCCCACCTTCCTTCACTTTCTCCAAAGAGCACAAGCTGGTGTCAGTTTTCTACAGCAGACTTCCTTAAACGCCGGTCCTGTCAGGGAGGGAGGAGACAGCACAGTGCTGGCTAACGAAAGCTGAGCACCAAGCGTGACAGCTCACACGGCCCAGTCCAGCCACAGAGGAGTTCTTACCAAGCTTACCTGCCTTTGGGCCTGGGTTATTTTCTCCTCTTTTTCCCTTTATTGAGCCCTCTTCACAGCTAGTCCCTTTCTCTTAGGCCCTACTCTCCCATCCTCCCCATTCAGAAACTCAGCATCTCATCTGTCTTTTTTACACAACAATTTAGGACTATCATAGTCATATCTTCTCCATCCAGGCCCTAAGGTGCTTTTACCTCAGAGATAAAGGCTGCCCTTCCCCTAAAATGGGCAGAAATGACAGCCCATGTGTATAGATTGCCAAAACTTCATCACCTGTTTGTGTAAAGTTTTATTGAAACCAAGTCACACCCATTTGTTTACATATTGTCTATCGCTATTTATATGCTACAATGGCAGAGTTGAGTAGACCATGTGGCCCACAAAGCCAAAATATTTGCTATTTGGTACATTACAGAAAAAGTTTGTCAACCCTGGCCTAGAATGTGGAAACTCAAAATTGATTTTGTTTTTCTAGACAGGATTGCTTCTCTCCCCCTGTAAGAATTCCTCACTGTGTGCCATGCATTTAGTTACCGTTTCCTTGCTTCCTTGCAAAAATCAACCCTTTGAAGTATGCACCCCATTTTACAGATGGAGAAACTGAGTCTCAGAGAGATCAAGTAATATCAGTAGCTATAACTAGGATTTGAACTGAGGCATGGCTGCCCCTGGAGCCAGAGCTGGGAACCTCTTTCTTCACTATGGCACCACCCATCCGCTGGTTACTATTGGCTGAGCCCTCCGTGAGAGCAGGGCCCCAGTGCTGACTTCTCTTGGTATCGCAGCTCCCACTGACAGTTTAGCACGTGGCAGAGATCGGTGGGTGTTCATGGAACTGAATTGTTTTCTGAGACTGAGCCGGGGCTTGGGTGTCAGTGGTTGAGACATGCCATCACCATTGTGAGACATTAGCCCCTCTCTCTCCTCTCCTGCCCACCTGCCAAGGTGTGAGAAGCCAGGAAGAAGGTGTCAAGCCCTAGGAAATGGCCTTGTCCCACAACCTTTGACCCTCATTTGGGATGGGATCTGTAACGATCAGAGACCTCTCCCCAGGCTCTCTTCTTTAGTTTCTACATTTTAAAGTAACCAAATAATACATTATTTATTGTAAATCACTTGGAAATATCAAGAAAATGCAAAAAAGCAAGATTAAAGGTATCCATAAACCCCTTCTACCCAGAAATACTCACTGGTAACATGCTGATACAAATCCTTCTAGTCTTTTTTCTATAATATAAATAAGTGCTTTTGGTTTGATAAATAGCTATCACACTGTAATATGATTTTGTTGCTTGAGGATGGGGGAAGAGAGAGAGGATGGGCATTTCCTATGTTATTAGGTATTCCTTAAGAGCATCTTTTAAAGCTTTTTTCCTTATTGCCAAAGCTATCACTCAATGCAGAGGACTTGGGGTGGGGGAAAGCACCAAGAGAAGCAATCCATTATCTTTTCCTTTCTAGAAAGAACCTCTGTTAACATTTTAGTGCATGCCCTTCTGCATGCCCTTTTTGATTTTAATTGGAATTCCATTAAATTTATAAATTAATTTGAGGAGAACTGACATCTTTACAATACCGAGCCTTCCCTTCCAGGAGAAAGTTATGTCTCCCCATTTATTCAAGTCTTCATTTATATTCCCCCGTAAAGTTTTGTGGTTTTGATGATATAGGAATTGCACATTTATTGTGAACTTTTTATTTTTTTGTTGTTGCTGTTGTGAATAGGGTCTCTTTTTTTCTTTTAATTTCTCACTGTTTACTGCTGGTGTAGGGGAGGGTTGTACATGTTTCTACGTTTGCACATGTGCCCCATCGTGAGCTCTCTGTCTAGTTTCTACTAGATTTTCAAGAGCAAACCTAGTAGAATGCGGAGGATGTCTGTCAGATACACTGAGGGAGAATGGTGTAATCAATCCCTGTGGACCCACCACCCAGCCCCAGCAACCCACGGCTCAACCTGCCAGACCACACCCCCTTCGCACCCGATATTACTTAGAAACACAACCCAGACACCAGATCAAGCCATCCTATCCCCTGACTATTTCATTTTATTTCATTTAATCTTTATTGTTGAGATTATTACAGATGTCCCTCTTTTTTCCCCCCATAGTTCCCCTCCACCGAGTTCCCACCCTGCCCCAGGCCCTCGCTACCCAATTGTCTGTGTCCACAGGTAATGCATACATGCTTATAAGATCTTTGTCAAATTTCTTCCTGCCCACCCCGCGCAACACACACTCCCTTCCCTCTGAAAATCGTCAGTCTGTGCCATTTCCATGCCCCTGATTTTATTCCATTCACCAGTTTATTCTTATATTTTATTCATTTGAGTTTTAGATTCAATTGTTGATAGATATGTATTTGTTGCCACTTTGTTGTTCATAATTTTTATCTTTTTCTTCTTCCTCTTCTTCTTAAAGAATACTCTTCAACATTTTTTATAATACTGGTTTGATGAACCCCTTTAGCTTTTTCTTGTCTGTGAAGCTCTTTATCTGACCTTCAATTCTAAATGATACCTTTTCTGGGTAGAGTAATCTTGGTTGTAGGTCTTTGCTATTCATCATTTTGAATATTTCTTGCATAGTTTCTGTTGAGAAATCAACTGACAGTTGTATGGGCACTACCTTGTAGGTAACTAACTGCTTTTCTCTTGCTGCTTTTAAGATTCTCTCTTTGTCTTTAGCCCTTGGCATTTTAATTATAATGTGTCTTGGTGTGGTCATCTTTGGGTTCCTCTTGTTTGGGGTTCTCTGTGCTTCCTGGACTTGTAAGTCTATTTCTTTCACCAGGCAGGGAAGTTTTCTGTCATTATTTCTTCAAATAGGTTTTCAATATCTTGCTCTCTCTCTCCTTCTGGCACCCCCATAATTCAGATGTTGGTACGCTTGAAGTTGTCCCAGAGGCTCCTTACACTGTCTTCATATTTTTGGATTCTTTTTGCTCTTCTGGTTGGGTGTTTTTTGCTTCCTCATATTTCAAACCATTGAGTTGATTCTCAGGATCCTCTGGTCTACTATTGAATCCCTGTATATTATTCTTTATTTCAGTCAGTGTATGCTAAATTCCTGACTGGTTCATTTCCTTTTTTTTTTTTTTTTTTTTTTTTTTTTGCATTCTCACTAAGATCCTTGAAAGTCTCACTAAGTCCCTTGGAGGTTTCCAGAATATTCTTGAGTAACTTTATAACTGAGGTTTTGAACTCTATCCAGTAATTTACTTTCTCCCCTTTCTTTCATTTATAACATGTTTCTTTGTCTCTGTATTTTGGCTGTTTCCCTCTGTTTGTTTCTATGTATTGGGTAGAGCTGCTAAGTCTCCTTGAGTTGATAGAGTGGCCTTGTGTAGTGGGTGTCCTATAGGGCCCAGTGGCTCAGCCTCCCCAATCACCTGAGGTGGACATTCTAGGTACACCCCTTTGTGAGCTATGTGCACAGTCTTGTTGTAGTTGAGCCTTGATTGCTGTTGGTGTCACTGGGAGGAATTAACCTCCAGGCCAATTGGCTATGGGGACCAGCTGTGACTACAGTGGGAGAGCTGCTGTGCAGAAGACACCCTTATGGAGCATGACTTGCTTCAGTGAGGTTTTGATGCTCACTGAGTCTGCCCCTTGAGTGTGTCACTTATGGATAATCTGGTATGGTCCTACACTGATCACTGGGTACACTGGCTCTTGGGTCTCCAGGAAGGTGCAAAGTCAGCCACTGCCTGGGGTCACCCAGCAGCTACAGAGAGATCTGTAGATTCCTCCTCTTTGTATTGGGTTTGGAAGTGCCCAGACGAGGCCCAGCTGTGAAGCAAGGCAGGCGAGTGCTGGTGCCTGGTCTTGGGCCTTTTATTGATAGGTTTGGGACTCCCTGACCCAGCTGCAGCTTGTTTGACAGGTTTTAGCTTGAGCAAGGACAGGCTATTCATATGCAAAAGCTGCTGCACTCAGCTTGGGTGGGGTTATAAATTGGATGGGGCGGAGTCTCAGGGAATCCTCAGAGCAAAGCAAATAGAAATGGCTGCCAGTCAGCCCTGCAACTGGGGAGGTCCCAGCATAGGAACAATGACCACTGTGAGCACCTCCATCTGGAAGAAAGCAGCCCCCAAGTTCCTGCCCTGCGATGCCAGACAGTCCAGTTCCTCCTTGTATGTGTCTGGGTCCCCCAGAGCTTCACCCAGCACTGGAGCTCCGAGGAAGCTGGAGCTTGTAAGTTCAGTTTGTGTGCCAGCCTTTTAAGAGGAACAACTGGGTCTCCAGCAACCTCCGTGTCACTGAGCCCAGTCCCCATTGGTTTTTACAGCCCATAGTTCTTACTGACCATAGGGACTTCTTTCCCCAGCTCTGGGATCCTGGGCTGGGGGTCTGGTGTGGGACTGGGATCCCTTGCTCTTCTGGGCGGCCTCTACAGAGACGGTCTCCCTTCTGATTAAAAAAGCGGCACACGTGGGTGCCGGACCAGCCCGTCCTTGCCTCTGCACCTGCTACCAGTCTCTGTGTGCTTTCTTCTTTACTTCTCTAGTTGTAGGACTTCCATTCAGCCAGCTTTCCGGCGATTCTGGCTGATGGTTGTTCTGTATTTTAGATGTAATTTTGATGTGGTTGTGGGAGGCAGCAAATACAGGCGTTTGCCCACATCTCCATCTTGATCTCTTATCCCCTGACTATTGATGCCTGCAGGGTGTTTGGCCATATGGGCAGGTTTTCATATATTGAGTGACCTCCTACTTTTGAACATTAAGTTGTTTGTGTTTTTCCAATATTATGTCAAGATTATCTTTATACATAAATGTGTTAATGCATCTCTAACTTTTGCCAAATTTATATCCCTAGAAATGGGTTATAATGTATTTTGATCATCTATTGTCCTTGCAACACATATATACAATCACATGATCACTTTTCTGACGAGAAATAGAACACATGTTCACTGCAGTACTCTAGGAAAATATAGAAAAACACAAAGGAGGAAATTAAAGTCACCCATAATCCTACCTTCTTCATGTTTGGGGATGCATTCTTCTTGTTTTATTCGTGTGTTCAGTTTGCTTGTGAACACCCACCCACACTCACATTCAGAGACACTGCGCTATGAATTGTGAGCCTGCTGGAATACCGGGGAGTGCGGGGTGGGTGGAGGGAGGCGGATTTATTTGTCCACTTTTTAAAACATTCACTATTTACAAAATTTTTTCAAAATGATTGAAACAACCCAAATACCCATCCACTGGTGGTGAATGGGTAAATAAAATGTGGTGGTAGACCCATAGGAAGTAATATTACTTAACAACAAAAAGGAATGAAGAGCTTACACGTGCTGCAACATAGATAAACTTCCAAAGCATGATGCTGAGTGAAAGAAGCCAGATGCAGAAGACCACAAATTGCATTATACTAGCATCATTCCATTTATATGAAATGCCCAGGAAAGACAAATCTCTAGAGGCAGAAAGTAAATCAGTGGTTGCCTGGGGTCGGGGGTGAAAGCAATGATGGAGTGTAAGTGGGCACGAGGGAGCTTTGGGGTGATGGAAATGTTCAGAGACTGGGTTGTAGTGATGGTCACAAAACTCAACACATTTTCTAAAAATCATTGTGCACTTAGCATGAGGTGAATTGTGTGGGATTTCTTAAATAATACCTCAATAAAGTTTATTTTTAAAACAAATAAAGGAACAAAAATAAAGTTTTATTTGGAAAATATAGAAAAGCACAAAGAACAAAATCTCCTTCCTTCCATTACTTTCTTGCTCTTTAATCTTTAATCCATCTGGAACTTATTTTGATATGTGGCTTAAGATTAGAATCTAACTTAAATTTCTTCCTAATCATTGAATACTTGTCTCAGTACAATTCCTGAATAATTCATCTTTTACCTACTAATTGGAAATAGCCACCTTTATTATATCTTAAATGCTTATCTCTACTTGAATCTCTTTCTAGGCACTTTTTTATCTCATTCTGTTGATCTATCTGTGTTTTCATGTACCATAAGGAAGGACATAGTTTTAATTATTTTGGCTTTATGATACATTTTAAATCTGGTGGTCCAAGTCACCTCTCATCTCTTTTTAGACTGTTATCTCCTGTTTAGTCTTCCAGATGCATTTTAGAGCCACTTTGTCAAGTAAAAGAAATATCCTTCTATGATTCTAATTGGAATTGAATTAAACTGAAATCTAATTTGGAGAAAACTGACACCTCTACTCTTGAATCTAAATATCCAGGAACATGACATGCCTCCTCATTTAAGTCTACTTTTATCTCTCTCACTTAAGGTGTTTTTCTCATTTCTATTACTAGGGATTACACACTTATTATGTGGTTTGTTGTTAGTTATTTAATATTTTGTTAATATTGTAAAGGATATTATTTTGCCATTGTTTACGTACTGGTTGTTGCTGATATAAAGAAACACTTAATTTGTGCTAACTGGTTCTTTAAATGGAATCATCTTCTATTTCCTACTAGTTTTCATGCTTAGGGATTATTTTAAGGTTTTTATTTAAGGAAGGCATATATATCATTTTCAAATAAAAAAATTTTTTCTTTCCAAGAGGCATGCTTCTAAATTCTTTTTCTCTCTTATTTCATTGATTAATGGTGTAGTGTGAATTCTTCCCCTCCCCCTTTTTTTCTTTAATGAGAATGTCTTCAGTGTTTCACCATTTGTGAGATATTAAAAACTGATTTGAACTAAAGATGCTTCAAGGAAGTATCCTTCCGGGTGCTAGTTGATTAAGCATTCATAACAGCAGTAAGTACTGGATTTTACCAAATGCCTTCCTGTGTTCTGTGAGTTGGTCATACTTTTGTTTCCTGTGGACTATTGATGTGATGGAATGACATTCATAGATTTCTTTATATTGAACCACACTTACATTCCTGGAATATAACTCTGCATGGTCATGGTATGTCATCCTTGTAATATTCTGGTAGATTCTACTTGCTAGTGCTCTATTGAGAATTTTCATAGCAATATTAATAAGTTGGTGATTTTATTTGGGCTCTGTTTGTCAGTCTCTGTTATCAGGAGTTTGCTAGCTGAGTGAAATGAACTAGGAGGATTTTCATATTTCTTATGCTCCAGCTCAATTTCTGTACATGGGAATTATCTAGGATATTATTGAACACTTGGGAGGGGGGAGCTTGTCCTTAAAATTTTCTGAAGTCAAGCATTTTTAGTAGCGCCTTTTCTTTCCCCAGCACATACAATTTTTATTTATCTCTTGCAGGAGTGAATTCTTTGAGTATTGCAGACGGTTCCAACGCCCAGGGTCAATGAACGCCGAAGGAGCATTGCCTTTTCTATTTTCTGCCAACATTCATCCACCAGGGAACCGGAACTCTGCTGTCCCAATACTACCTTGACCTATGACATCAGAGGATTTATCTTCCTCGAATAGCTTTTAAACCCCCCAAAAAAAGGGGGAAGGGTGCGCCCCTTTCTGCCTTTTTCCCCTCCCTGAGTGGAAGGGGGGGGGGGGGGGGGGTGTTTGCTTTCCAAGGTGCTGAAAATACTCCAAAGTTTTGGATGGACTTGAGGCTTAGATCCTTTTCCCATCCGGTTTCGAGACCTGTATCAGTCCCAGTTCACTTCAGGATGACTCACACCAGGGACAGTAGGTTGTCCTTCAGGAGTTCCCATGCCATGCCACTGTCAGAGGCCATGAGGGAATGAGGGCCATGGGAGCATGGGGGGGGGGCATGAGGGGTGAGCCTGAGATGGGGCTGAGGAGCTAGCAGTATGGAGGGCAGCCCAGGTCTCAATGACACCTCTAAACTGAAGACATTTTCAAACTTGTCTTTATTTCATTGAACTTCTACCCAGAATATAAAAAATTGAAATGCATATAAGATAGAATATGTATAAGTTCAAATATGCAACATTTATTTGCCATAAAAAGACTTACTAAAAACAGCACATCTGCTTCTATGACTTCAACAATTTGACCCCAGAGGCTATGGGTGACATTGACCTCAGCATTCAATGTTTTCATATTTTGTTTTGGCTACAAAATAACAAGAAAATTGTGATTCATAAAAACAGGTGGTAGTAAATTCAATCAGCTTTTCCCACACCTGAATTTTAAAGAAAATTTTTTTAAATGTTGGGCATCATTCTTCTTCATCAGTGAGACATTTACAGTAAACTTCAATCACTGCACAGAAGAGACTGGAGAATTTTATTCCAAGGGAAAAAAGGTAACTTATCAATAACTGAATGAAATAGCAGTTTCCAGTGTGGCACATTTGAGTATACGAGTATGCTCTCTTGTTACTGTGTTTAAAATATGGTCCATATACATATTTAATTGAAGTTTAGCTTAAAGGTTTAGATAACTCTGGAAATAATTTCCATAGAACCCTTGAGATCCATGGAACTTCATTTTAAAATCTTAGGTCTAAGGACTCTCATCCCCAGGGTAGACTAGGTCATCCTTCCTATAATACACTATCATAGCCCCTTGCTTTTCTTCTTCAAAGCTATAGTTGAATAATTGTGTGTGTTTAATGTCTTTTCCTTTCTCTCCAACACCATGAAAGGAAGGCTTCCTCTTTTTAACCAATATAGCCCTGGCAACTAAAAGCCTGGTGTGTAGTTAGTGCTCAATGAAATAATGATCGAGTGAATCAATGAATGAATGGTGTGAGAACAGGAAGTGGGAGTCTGAACAAGACCTCTGTCAGTTGAGCTTAGGGACAACATCGTCCGTGTATCTTGGGAAAACTTAGGCCCATCCACAGGGGACCCTTGGTCTTTCTAAAGGATTCCCAGTCGTTAATGAAGGTTTCCTGAGTTCCCAGGAGCAGATTTGCCAAAGCTATCTGCTGCTGGCTCTGTTTACCCACAAAGCACCATTGTGGGTAAACATTTCAGCATAGAAGAGCAGAGAGGCATGGGCTTGCAGCAGGACTGCCTGGATTTGTGATATTAGTTGTGTGACCTTGGACAATATGTGCCTCAGTTTTCTCATCTACAAAATGGGCACAACTTTGTGAAGTGCTTAGATCCATGACTGGCACGTGGGAAGTACCACATTGGACTTTGCCTTTATGACATTGACTAACTTGCTCTCCACATGCTGAGCCATCAAGTCAGGGGCCTCACTCCTACAAACACTTTCCTACTGCTGGCCCTTGTCCCTCCCACCCTGCTTCTCCTTGCCTTGTGCACTAAAGTTTGGAGGGTCCCTGACACTGAAAACAGCTAATGCTGACACTTTTGAGGCCATTGCCCTGAGTCTCAAGGCCAACCTGCACCCAGACTAGAGGTACCCTGCCCTCTGGCCACCCCCCACCCAACAGCCTCAAAGAGTGGTTCATCGCCCATCTCCCCTCTCCTATGCTGGCATGCCCTCTGCTCTGGCCATGTCCTCACCACTCCCTCCCCAGCATGCCCTGCAGCCAACACTGTGCAGTCAGGTATCCACCTCCCTGCTGAGAGTTCGTGCTGGCGCCCTCTGCCCGGCCTTGTCCATATAGAAATGACTGAACTCAAGGAAACTGCTCAGTGAAAAGGTCAGGACACAGAACAAACGCCTGGAGCCAGAACACAAGAGGCCCACGTGGGCAGAACCACCCCAAAGGGCTAAGCAGAGTCTTCTGTCCATTTTTTCTAAAAACCACTAAAAATAATACGATGACTGTCTAGTGGTGCACTTGCAGTTCAGTGCAGGAACCTTCTCCCGGCAGCAGTGAGCCCGGGGCAGA
>NW_005871518.1:441023-444826 GCF_000147115.1 Myotis lucifugus
CGGAGATGCAGAGGCATGGAGCCTGGCACCGCCTGCCTGCCAGCTCTGGTCAAGATTAGTACTTCCTCCACAGAGGCCCAGGAGGCCTCTCCCCAATAAAAGGGACTTCCACTTATTGTCTTTATTTTTCGATGTTTGGTGGGGAATTAAAAGATAAGTGACTGCCAGGCGGCGCCTGAGCCTGCAACCCAGAGAGCGTCTGTGTTTTCTTCCGAGCCCGACCGGAGCGGGCCTGGAATCGACCCAGCACTCCCCAGGCTCCTCTGCCTTCACTTATTCTCTGGGCTGCTCAATTCCTTTTAAGACACAAATTGATTGGGATAATTTTTGCTATAACTACAATTGCCATGGAAAGGAGGAGGGGGGAGTGCATTCAGACTGTGGACTCCTGCAATGACTGTGAACCATTGAGTTACTGTAAAATGACCAGAAAATGGATTTAAAATTGAAGCCACAAATAATGTAATTACTGCAGTGTGTGCTCAGGGCTGCCAGAACAAGGGTTGGCTGCTGCCCTGGAAACATCTGGAAATAAAGCTGCTGCTGCTGCTGCTGCTGCTGCTGCTGCTGCTGCTGCTATAACCCCTGCCATGGTCCCTTGGAGAAAACAGTGTTCTTCCAGACTGGGAGATTATTAGAGGGTGGAAAGAACATGAAGGGAACAAGAAAAGGGGTGTGAAGAAAGGCCAAGGAGGAGAAGTAGGTGAAAGGCAGAACTGATGCCTCCTGCCACCCAATAGTGAGATCTAATCACTACATCTCTGGCAGAATGAAACCCAGTGTGGTCATCATCACATCAACACCACTGTCAACACCAGTGAACCATCAGCACAGTTACTGTCATCACCATCAACAATGGTTTCATCTCCACTCTTAGCCTCAACACCTCCATCACCACCCCTACTGTCATCATCACTATCGCTGCCATGACAGCAGCATCTCTATCATCAACAATCTCATCTTCACTAACATTACCATCATCATTTCTTACCATCATCATCTTCAGTTACAGTCATGGCGTTGACATCTTCATCATCACCAATCTTATCAACACCATCAAAATTTTTATCCCCTTCCTTCTTATCCATGTTTACATCGCCATGATTATTTCTACCATCATCATCACAGTCACTGTCATGGCATTGACATATTTATCACCATCCATCCCATCATCATCCTACCATTATGTCACAACATCGTTGTTACCGTTAATTCCACCCTCATTAATGGCATCACCAGGATCAGCAACAGCCCCACGATATGGTCTTCACTGTTATTACTATCATTACAGTTACCTTTACCATTATCACTACAATCAATGTCAAAATCCATTTTATAACTATACCCCAATCTATCCATTCTCCTTCAAGATCACTCTTACAATCCTCTACATCATCATAATTTGTGGTTGGTCTACTCTCCCCTACCTCAGTCAAACAGGGATACCCAGACCTTGGACCTGCAGGGGGCCATGATCTAAGAGGTTGAGCTGGATGAGGGTGGGGGTGAAAGGGCGGCATTTGCCTGCCTGCCTCGAGACTTAGATCAAAAGGGGAAATCCAAAACACAGATTCTGGGAGGTGGTAGTGAGAAGAAGTGAGACACACAAGTCATTTGGCTAAGTCATCAATCGGAAGGTCCTTGAGGGAAAAGAGAAAGAGTAGAGACAGGAGATGATGGGATGGAAGCCAGGGATATCAGAGGACAGCTAGAAGGTTTAAAACAGAGGCAGGAGGCAGAGCATTAGAGAAACCTGCAGATTCCATCAGGTTCCCATGACCTCTGGCTTGGGCAAGAAGGAGTGACCAGACCTGGATAGCTGTCACTTCCTCACTGTCACCATCTCCTCCATGTTGGTTTCCAGACTCCGTGGCTCATACATGGTCTCTTCCCTCAGGCAGCACCTGCTCTTAAGGGGACTAAGTGGTGAGAGCAGACACCCGCACACCCAGACAGCAGGAGAACAGTATGAATGGGCAGTGAGTACAGGTCAAGGATCGGCTTCCTTGGGACAAAGGAACAATTTACCAACACACCCAGAGTTCCTATTTTTGAAGCATTTATTATCACTGGAGTTTGTCTCTCACACAGTCACCACACAGAATGCTGCTAAAGTGTATTGACTCTAGGGTGACAATAACAGGGATTTGACCTCCAGTCCCACAGCTATAGGAGCACAGGAAGGCACCAGGAGCCCCACTGTGCATCCTCTCCCGAACTTGGCATTGGCCAAGAGGAGTCTTGGTGACACAGGAAATGCTCTCTGTACAGGCCCCACTACTTCCCATACAGGGTTGCCCTGTCCCATGTTCCAGATAGTTCTGCAGACTCCTAACAATCACCAGCCCACCTCCCAGAGTGCAGCGTCTTTCACGTAAGCCATGAATAGCATTCTCTTGTGTTCTTAGGGGGAAATATTTTCAGGGAAAATAAACACTTTGTATACCAGAGTAATACCTCCTGTTCCCAGGAAGCAGTGAAGGAGGAAGGAGCACATCAGTGGAGAGGGAAAATACTCAGAGATCACACATTCTCATTGATTTGAAACTACCCTGTATCCCATTGGTACCACCCTTAGGCCAGGCAAGAGGGTCCTTTCCCAGGGCCTGTGCTTTGGAGATGCTGCCCTCGCCTTCTTCTGGTCGACATCTCCTCCCAGAATAGGAGTCAGTGGGACCAAGGGGACTTACTTGCCTATTAAGACCCTGTGCCCTGCCCCTTTCATCTTTACTCCAAGTGTCCAGAACCCTGAATTTCCTGCCCAGAAGCCTGCATGAGCCTCTTTCCTGAGCTGCCCCTACAGAGAGGGAGCCATGCTGCCATGGTCGCCCTTGTAGACCCTATCTAAGCGTGACATGGGAGAGGCGTGACAGTCCCTTATGATACAGGGGGGAGCAAGTGTCAAACAGAAGGGGACAGGATGGGGGTGGTGCCCACCTCTCCCCACATTACTGCATATAAGTCCCCATCCTCACTTTCCCAGGATGTTCTATCCTGACTTTCCAGGTTGTGATGAAGGCATGTTGTCAAGTTGGGGGTGGGGCAGAGCATGTTTTATGTAACAGTTTGTCAGCTTATAACATTTAACTATTTAGCCATATGGTATATGGGCCTCCATTTGTACTCTGTCCCTGGGCCTACAGATGTTAGGGGCGGACCTAAGGCCAGAGGTCATTCCCAGAGGCCCTTGAGGCAGCCAGAATGCATCTGAATCCACTGGGTATCCATGCACTCTGTCTTGCCTTCTCCTACAATCATCTTATGTTCATACATGTGCAGGTAGTTCCTTCTCGTGGCCACAGGCTGGTGAGTTTGCTGATGCTCTTCAGTTAGGACTCTTCTGGTTGCAAGGGGCAATAACCAAATCCTAACAGGTTTAAGCAAAAAGAGAACGTATTGGTTCATGTCACCAAACTCCAGGCTTCTACTTGATCAAGGGCTCATATTTCTTTCTCTGTCTTGGCTTTGCTCATCTCCACATGGACTCTGTTCACAAACAAGCACCACACTTTTTTTGTACAAGGTGGCTACCGTACTCCAGATCTTACCTCCTTCCAGATCCAGTTACAGAGGGATGTGCCCCCTTCCCAGTGCCTGAGGTCTCAGGGCATCCCATTGGCTCTGTCTGGTCACATGACCATTCTCTAAACCAATTGCTATGGCCTGGGGGAGGTCAGCCTAGGCTCTAAGTCCCTAGCCCACCCCTCATAGGTTGGTTGTGAAAAAAGCAATGGAGCCCAAAGGTAAAATAGGGACAGTTTCCAGAAGAAAGGGCAGTCGCTCCTGGGGAGCCCCCTCCCCAC
>NW_005871518.1:445307-451931 GCF_000147115.1 Myotis lucifugus
GCCCTGAGAGGTTCATTTTATGGGTCTTTCAGGCACAATCCTTGTATGAGCCTATGTCCCCCTCAGAGCCCCAGCTGCCCTGGGTCTGCTCAATTCACGCTGTGCTGTGCCCACTGCGGTTTGGCCTTCCCAGAAGCATCTGCTGTCTGATCTGCCTGAGCCCTTGGGCCTCCCCCAAGAATGTGAACTGTTTGAAGTCAAGGATTCAGCATTTGTTCACTCAGCAGATGTTGATTAAGCACCTACTCAGATCAGGCACTGTTTAAAGCACTGTGGGTACAGCAATAAACAACATAGATCAAGCCCTTGCCTCCTTGGAATTTATTATGTTCAAGTTGGAAAAGAAGTCAACAAATGAACAAGACCGCTGGTGGTCTTTAATATATAAGTAGCAGGGAATGGGGTTGAGGGACTGTGGCTGGATGGGACTGCTATTATGGGATGGGGAGTGATGCCTCTCTATTAAGATGCACAGACACAGATACCTGAAGGAAAGGAGGGAGGGAGTCATGTGGATCTGAGGGAAGAACAGTCCAGCCAGAAGGGACAGCAAGTGCAAAGGCCCTGAGGCAGGAGTGTGCTTAGAGTGTGTGAGGAACATCATGGGAGCCAGTGGGGCTTGAGTGCTGTCAGAATAGGAGGCAAGGATGGGAGAGGAAGTCAGAAAACTAGTGGGTGATGTTGGGGACAGGGGTGGGGAGGAGCTACAACAATAGGGCCTTGTTGGTCGCCATTAGGACAGGCTTTTACCTGAGTGGAACAAAGGAGTGATGTCATCCGCTCAGGTTGTGAAAGGCTCCCTCGAGCTGCTGAGTGCAGAATAGATGGTAGAGCGGGTTTCTGAGGAAGCTGGGACCAGCGAGGGGCCTTCTGCAGGAATCCAAGTGAAAGATGCCGATGGCTGGGATCAGGGTAGGAGTGGGGAGAAGTGGTCGGATTCTGATATATTTCAAAGATGAAACAACAGGAGTTGTTGCTGGATTGGGGTGTGGGATATGAGAGTATGAGAAGAGTCAGGATAGAGCCAGGGTCTTTGACATAGGGCACGGGGTGGGACCGTGGAATTGCCGTTTACCAACATGGGAGAGGTTGGGAGGAGAAGAGGGGATTGCGTTTCAGACACATTAGGTCGGAAGTGCATCACAGACCACCGAATGGTAGTGTGGAGCGAGGGGGGAGATGTGCAAGTTGGATTTTAAGAAACAGATCGGGGCAGGAGGTTTAAGTGTAAAAGTCACCCGCAAGTAGGTATTTTATTTCTATTTGTTTCTCAAGTTCCCACCCAGAACAGGGCATGATACAGAGCTGGGGATGCTATGACGATGAGGGCATCAGAAGTCATCACTTCTATTTCATGAGCTCTGTGCTGAGGGGCTGAGGGGCATTATCTTGTTCAACTTCCTATGAGCCCGTGAGGCCGGCACGATTGCGACCCTGGTTTCCAGATGAGGAAACGGAGATTCAGAGAGAGTGTCAGTCATCCAGCCTCTGAGGGCTGCAGGGACTGTTTGCCCATGTGTTTATGGGACCATCAAAACCATGGCCCCGGGGCCCCGGGCCCCAGCTGCCTGACCAGACCCAGCACTGACCCCTGTGCGTCCTTCCCTCCCTCTGCTGCAGCCTGTGACCAGCTGGCGCTGGGCGTGGTGGCGATCTTCGGGCCATCACAGGGCTCCTGCACCAACGCCGTCCAGTCCATCTGCAATGCCCTGGAGGTGCCCCACATCCAGCTGCGCTGGAAGCACCACCCGCTGGACAACAAGGACACCTTCTACGTGAACCTCTACCCTGACTACGCCTCTCTCAGCCACGCCATCCTTGACCTGGTTCAGTACCTCAAGTGGCGGTCGGCCACCGTGGTCTATGATGACAGTACAGGTGGGTGGCCAGGCCTGACCAGGCTGGGGTTAGGGTGCAAGGGGGGCAGAACCCCGGGATCGGGCTCCTCACTGCTCGCCCAACTCGGCTGCCCCTGGGGAAAGGGTCCTCTCTCACCCTCCAGCTTCACTCAGTCACATCGATGCTCGTCTCTGCTCACTCAGCCCTGTGCACACCCACCACACACCCACTCACCCAGCCCCAGCCCACCTCGCATCTGCCTCACACCTTCCCACCCGCCCGCCTCCACCCAGCAGCATGCTCACATCCGCACTCAGCACACTCGCCCCGCTCCTAGCACCTGCACCCACTCCTGCCCAGCCGCGCCCACACCTGCCTGCTTTCTTACACTCACACGTTTCCCTCTGTGCAGGCGTTGAACTCAAACCCTCCAGTGCACGTGCACCGGCTCTGATGCTTACTAGCTGGGCAGCGCGGGCCTGTTTCCTCTCCTCTTTCCTTTCAAAGACTCAAGTCCCAAATGTTTCTTAGTCCCACCTCTTAAGAGAGAGTGACCTTGGCAAGTCACTTAACCCATCTGGCCACGCTCTCCACACATCAGGCAAGAGCTGCGGTATCCGGTCCAGAAAGAGCCCTCCAGCTCTCAGCAGCCTGTGATTCAGTGTCAGCTCGATTACCTCCACATGCGCAGTGGGGATCAGACACTCAGGAAAGACATTCCGAAGTTGTTGATTTTGCTCGGGATTCGACCACCATCTATTGAGGTCCTGCCATACCCAAAGCACCAGGCAGAGGATCCTGGAGGGCAGGGACCCCCACCCCTCTCAGGGTCTCCCACACTAGTTCCCTGCCATTGAGGGGCGCTCCTACCCAACTCCAAGTCACCCCCAGTGTTTGTGCAGCCTGTAGGCTTATCTGTCTGTACACACCACCGTGAATGGTTGTCTTTGAGCCTGTCTCTCCTTCCAGACCATGAGCTTTCTGGGCCTCCAGGGTTTAGCACAGGGCCTGGTACAACACAGATGTTTATAAAGGTTTATTGAACTGAATTGAATTGAACTGAATCAAATCGAAAATCAAGTTGAAATAAACTATAATTAAATGTTATTAGGAAACAGTGTGCTGGACACTGGGAAGGAAGAAGAAATGAGGATGCAATTATACCATCTTATTTTGAGAAGTTGATCATGTTGCAAGGGATTACCCTTGACTGGTTCCTCCCAATCTCGGGTCACCTCATGGGACTGGCCCATGGTCACCCAAACAAAATCATGGTTCTCTCAGAATGCTAGAAGGGGTATACCAGTTACCTTTGGACAATACAGATGCTGCTTGGCTTATGATGGGTTTATGTTCTGATAACTTGGTCTAGAAGCCAAACGATGAATCTCTAGTTTTGACCCCATTGCTAGCATGCTGTGAAACCTTGAGAGGGTCACTTAACCTCTCTGGGCCTCAGTTTCCTTACCTACCACATTGGGACAGAAGCCCCTAACCTGCATGCTTTCTAGGACAGGGAGACGGGTAAGTCGGGTAATGAATGCGGAAGTGCTTTGTAAGTGAAAAGCATGATCCCAGCAACATGATTCACTGCAGATATTTATTCCAACAACATGATTCACTGCAGATATTTTGAGAGAGATTGATTAGGGAAGCAGCCAGGAAGGAAAGCTCATCTCGGGCGAACAAAAGAGCCTCGTCTTCCGCTGGGTTGGCCGAGACGAACCTCTGTGCTCCTTCGGGAATACACTGATGGGAAGGAGCTCTGACACTTGCTGCTGGAGAATGTGGGTCACCGACGATTACACGGGGCATTGCACCTGCCTGGCAGGAAGACTCTGGTGAGCTCTGCTCCAGCACCCAGGCTGCCCCTGCCCTCCTGTCCTGGGTCCCCAAAGCCCACGTGCCTGCGGATGCTGTGCGTGAGTCTGAAAACCGAGCACGTGGGAGCACAGTGTGCGCTCTGGGTCTTGTGGGGAGCAGGTGCGAGCAGGCAGCATCGGTCAGCCAAACGAAGGGGTTCTGAGATTCGCTCGGGTGGAGGGGAGGCTGGGTGTGTGTTTGTGGGGAGCTGTGACCCCCTCCCTCCTCTGCTGAGGGCCCCTGGTATCCTCGCCCTCTTCCCCATCAAGTCTGGTATGAGGAGGCCCTGGGCCCCTATGGATCCAGCCCCTCAGGACCCCCGAGCCCTCTCCCAACCCAGCCACCTGGATCTGAGGCCTTCGGGGGGCTGGGCTCCTGATCCCACAGCCGTGGCAAAGCTTGTTTGGGAGGCTTCGGTCTCCGGGTTCTATTTCTGTCCTCCCCAGCGCAGTGACATGAAGGACACCAATCAGATCGCTTTCCTGACTCCGGCCCTCAGGAACGGGAATGAGAGGCTGAACAGACCCAGGCGTGTGTCCCCGAAATAGCTTTGGAAACGGGGGCTCTCTGTTGGAGGGGCATCTGAAGTGGGCTGTCCGTGGACAAGGGGGAAATAGAAGGTTAGTGTGGAGAGCGTAGAAAACCTGTGCAGACAGGGAGACCACTGTAGCAATTGACACAAACTAGTTTTAAGCAAAAAAAGGGGGGGGGGCGCGTTGTTGGCTGTTGTAACTGAAAGTTGAGTAAATTTAGCTTCAGGTACTGGTTGATCCAGAGGCTTAAATGGGTATCATCTGGCCTTACTTTCTCCCCATTTGGCCTCTCTGACTCTGCCCGTTGGAATCCTTCTCGGGTCCCATGTGGTGACTCCCAGGCTCACGTCCTCCTTGTTTGGAGTTGAATGGAAAAGGGGGCACGTCTCACCATTTACTCTGGCACTGGACGTCACTCTGAGGACCAGCTGGGGGCACCTACCCTCTCTAAGCCCATACTCCTGCCTGATTGGCCAGGCTGGGGCCACATGCTGAGCCTTGGAAGCTGGAGATGGGTCCTTCCTGGTCAGATGGCCTGAGAGAGAAGGGGGTCGCTCCCCACAGGAAAATCAGCGTGTTGTCATGGGGGCGTGGAGCACACCGAGTGCACAGTGCAGCCGGGACTCAGACCCGGAGCCCCGAGTATGAGCAGGGGGCCAGCAGCGGGTGGTGGTGAGTAAGGACCTGCTTGGGCCCCTGGCCTGATGCTGGCTTAGCCCCTCCTGGCATTGGGGTTGGAGGGAGAGAGAGCAGCCAGCAGGCTTGCTTCCAGGCTAAGCAGAGAGGCGTCAGCAGGAATGAACCTTGAAACAGGGACGGAAATGAACTTAATTAGACCCATGCAAGCCATTTGTCTCTAGGAAGTGACATTTAGTTTTCCCTGGAAGTCCCCAGATTAAGTGGTTTTGCAAAATGCTCAGGTGGAGGATGGATTTTTCAGTGTGGGGAGAGAAAAACTAAGTCAAGCTAATTATGGAAATTTGTGTTGATGCCATTTAAGTGCCAGGCCCTGGGCTAGGGGTTGTGGGGACCCAGCCCCTCATGTTAAAGAGTTTGGGGCAGGACCAGGGGCATGAGATGAGTCCAGAGGAGGCTACTGCTGAGGGAGAGGCCACTGAGCTGGGGAAGGGGAGATCTTGTCTGGACAGAACAGTAGGGGTAGGCTTCATGGAGGAGGTGGATGCAGTGAGCTTGGAAGGATGGGTTAGGTTTACCGAGGAGTCTGCCCTTGGGGGTAGGGGTGGGGGTGGGGACTGGGCACAGACACCACCTGGACCTACCCAGTCCCACTGTTGGTACAGTTGAGTGTGGAGCTGCCACTTGTGCCTGCATCCTGGAACAGGTTGCTAAGTGTGTTTAAGAGAATTATGCCCCATGTCTCATCATGTCGCAGGGGGCAGGTTCAGGCTCCATCAGTCTCTATATCCATTCTGGGTTGGAAAGGAGCAGGTGGGCGTGGTCAGTGAGAATCTGCTGTCCATGCCTACTTTTGAATCCACATATATGTATATGTATCTGTGTGCACACATGTTTATCTACATGTATACACAAATATTACCAGCCCAAGCATATGCCCTGTCTGTATCAACATGCTTGTAAGCATATGTTCATATGTGTACACACATCTGTGCGCATGTGCAGGTGTGTACAGTTGAGTGCACATCTCTGTCTGAGGTGCTAGTGCCTGTGTCTGGGCGTGTGTGGCTATGACCATGCTCATGCACGTATCTCTGGGGGCCACGAGTCCCTGTCTGCAGACCTGTGGCCACGGGCATGTATATGAACGTGAGCCTGCAGATGCCTGTTGCTGTGTATGCATGTGTGCACACATGTCTTTTGTGCCCCGTGGTCTCTCAGGGCTCATCCGACTGCAGGAGCTCATCATGGCCCCTTCGAGATACAACATCCGCCTGAAGATCCGCCAGCTGCCCCTGGACTCTGACGACTCACGCCCGCTGCTCAAGGAGATGAAGCGCGGCCGGGAATTCCGCATCATCTTCGACTGCAGCCACACCATGGCTGCCCAGATCCTCAAGCAGGTGCGTGAGCGCTGGCCAGGGGATGGCTACCCCCTTCCCCAACACTCCTTCCCCAAATACAGGCGTGATATCAGCCAGATCGCAGTTTGACCCCCGGTCTGCCTCTTGCTGGCTGTATGGGCCTCTCTGAGCTTCTGTGTCACCAGCAGCCAAATGGACGCAGGGGTCTTTATGTCTGACTTGGTGTGAGGATGGACTATGACGATGGATGAGGAGCCACAGGGTTGGCACATGAAGGGTGCGGAGTAAATGCTACTTTCCGGGCCACCTCTGTGCCGGTGGGAGGCCCGGGCTGCAGAGAGGGCCTGAAGCCTTCACCGGACAGAACTCTTCAGGAAGCACCGAGACCT